>NC_086449.1:497872243-498172712 GCF_028390025.1 Pseudophryne corroboree | reverse complement strand
CAATGGGATTGGCCTCCCTACTTGTGTCCCTTCTTCATAGAAACAGCCAGACAAATGTGCGATGAGTAACTCTTACACTCCTTTACCAGCTGGTCAGGGAGATTGAAAATGGGGAGGTGAGGCAATGACTAACATGGCCGAGGGTGAAGAATGGGGGTACATGGCCTGAATGCCTGTGTGGTAGGCACTATGTATCTGCCTCTGTAGCTACCACTAAGAGCTATGAAGGGGAGTGGCAGGCCTCTGTGGAAGCAGAATATATAATAGAATAGATACTGTATTTGTGAGTCAAAAAGCTATTGGGAATATGCTGCGGTAAGTTACTCGCCTCGTCTTCAGGAACCTCTGGAGAAATGACAAAATTTTGAGATATCCCACATATAGACAGATCCTATGGTGGTAGTTGGTGGCAGTAGTGTGCGAATTATGTCAGTACACATGGCAGGTAAGCTTAACTAAGTGAAGGAATACTAATCAGGCAGAAACAGGAACATGTACAGGTCAACACAAGGTTAACAGCCATATATAATGGCAGTAAGTACAGGATGCAGAGAACAGACAGTAGAGCGTTAGTGTTGAAGGCTTTGTTGTACGTCTATCACTGTATGCAGCTTTATATCAGTGGTGGCAGTGGAATAGCTAGTATGCCAAGTGTTGGTTGCACAGTAGATATTGGGGTCTCTGTGCTCTGTTTAGAAGTCTACAGTCTCCGTTACATGGAGACACACATGTCCGTTCACTGAAGGACACTGGAGGAAAGAACTGGGGAGCCGCGCATGCACAGTAGGGGTCATTCCGAGTTGATCGTAGCTGTGCTAAATTTAGCACAGCTATGATCATGTTCCCAGACATGCGGGGGGACGCCCAGCACAGGGCTAGTCCGCCCCGCATGTCTGTCCGTCCCCCCTCCCCCCCCCCACACACACACACACACAAGTACAAAAGCATCGCACAGCGGCGATGCTTTGGTACTTGTGGAGTAACTCCCGGCCAGCGCAGCTCCTGCGGCTGGCCGGGAGTTGATCATCGCTGCCCCTAGTCGCAGCGGCTGCGTGTGAAGTCACGCAGCCGCTGCGCTCCCCGCGCGCATTGGCCGAACCGCGCCCCCATAACGGCAGCCACACACCGCCGTGCTGCCCCTCCCACCCAGCGACCGCCTCTGCCTGTCAATAAGGCAGAGGTGATCGCTAGAGAATGACGGCCTTCTTGCGCTGTGATAAACTGCAGCGAGCGATCAGGTCAAAATGACCCCCAGTATCACAGGTCGGAGGTACATTGTGCCTCTCAAATACTTTGCTTATGTCCACTAAAGCCTTCTATACTACCCTGCAATTTCCCACTTTGTGGGGGTTCTCGACTTTTTTATGCACTTATCACTAGTCACACCATGTTCAATTACTGGGTGACACTGCCACGAACCCCACAAGGTGCCATTTGTAATTCAATACCACAGATCACAGGAGCGTGCATGCTAAAAATACCTCTCAATATGTGTGTTAAGCTGACTTGCATTATCTTTTACTGAACTTGTGGATAATTGAAATATACTTTGCACCAGGCAGCCCCAATATATTTTTCAATTGAGTGTCATTCCCTAATTTGCAACACAACTGTGAGAAACAGATGTGTCCTCATACATCTATCCTCAATATGCCATACAACCCGAGATGTCTGGCATGAGTGAGCTGGCAGTTCCCGGGCAGCTCTGCTAACGTTGGGCGTCTTTTTGCCAAAAATTTGTGTCTAATTCACGGTTCCGGTATGAATGGTCGACCATGTTATGGTCGACAGTCATTAGATTGACCACTATTGGTCGACATTGACATGGTCGACATGGACACATGGTCGACACATGAAAATGGTCGACACATGAAAGGTCGACATATGAAAAGGTCGACATGAGTTTTTTTACTTTTTTTGGTGTCGTTTTTTGCGTAAAGTGACTGGGAACCCCAATTAGTGCACCGCGTCCCCTCGCATGGCTTGCTTTGCTCGCCATGCTTCGGGCATGGTGCCTTCGCTCCGCTACCGCTTCGCTCGGCACACTTTACCGTTCCAATCGTAGTCCATGTGGATCGTAAAGTATGGAAAAGTTCCCCAAAAGAAAAAAAAGTTAAAAAAACTCATGTCGACCTTTTCATGTGTCGACCTTTCATGTGTCGACCATTTTCATGTGTCGACCATGTGTCCATGTCGACCATGTCAATGTCGACCAATAGTGGTCGACCTAATGACTGTCGACCATAACATGGTCGACCATGTGAACGGATACCCTAATTCACATTGCTGTGTGAATAAGATGCACACACAGCTTATGCTGATTAAACTGATATGCAGCATGCCTATATGCTGTGTTTGACTGCGGCTGTATCTGCATATGAAATGATATGTTACAGGAAAACATTGTAACTTGGCATTTTGTATGCAGATACAAACGCAGTCACACACACAGAATATAGGCATGCTGCATATCAGTTTAATCAGCCTAAGGTGCTTGTGCATGAAATCACTGAAGCATAGTAATTTGTATGCAGATGCAGTTGCACACAGAATCTAGGCAAGCTGCATACATTTTAATCAGCAGAAGCTGATTGTGCGTCCTATTCGCATAGTGAGATGAATAAAACACATTTAATGTAAAAAGAAGCACTTAAAGAAACTCAGCTCTGCCAAGTCATACCATAGCATGGTGCGACTAGAAGGACTGTATAACATGACTGCAGCAAGGATGTAGGAGGACACATCTGTATATTGCAAAGCGGGCGTGGTTGTCTACGTTGACCAGCAAAAAGTCAATACATGAAAAGGTTGACATGATAAAAAGGTTGGCGTGGAAAAGGTCAACACAGAAAAAGGTCAACACAGAAAAAGGTCAACATGGGGGGGTTGGGGTTATTTTTATTTGGGGTGGGGGGAGGTTGTGTTATGTACTTATGTACTCTGTGAAGTGACCTGGAACCGACACAGGTTACTGTTCCCAATCATAGTTCACGAGGATCATAAAGCATGAAAAAATTAAAGTAATGAAATAAATGTTAAAAAGGGGTGGTCTTCAGTTTGCCAGCCGCCGGCATACAATACTACACCCGTTAAAAAGACATGTAAAATTTTTCCTGTGTTGACCATTGCCACATTGACCTTTTAATCATGTTGACCTTTTGACCATGTCTACCATAAGTGGTCGATATATTGACATTTGACCTTATCTATGTCGACCTAGCATCCACATACCTTGCAAGGCTTCATATCCAAGCTGAAAGGCAGGAACCTAAAACACAAGGCACCATGCTATTTAAAGTGAACTCAATTATCCTCTGTTTGAATTTTTTTTTCCGCATTATAAGGTAATAAACAAATAATTATGCATTTTTAATGTTATACAACAGTAAAGTCAAATCGGTTCTTTAAAAAAATTAAAAAAAAGTATCATAAAACCAATTCAAGGATATGACTTGAGTCCCGGATAAAAAGAGATTACAGATAACTTTGTATTGAACAAGTTATGTATATTTTACTTATGATTAAATAATACATATAAAATAAAAGAACAGAAATGTAAAAACTTAACAACAATACATGGAAATATAGTGAAAAAGTAATTCTAAATAAAAAGGAAACATAGCTCTTTTGAATAAACCAGATTCCTTGAGCATCTCAATGCTCAATGTTTTCCTAATAACCAGTGTTGTCCTTATCCAGCTTAAGCATCTCATTTCTGATGATTACTACTGTTGCCTTAATGCCAGCTGACAATCATCCTATTTTTGATTATGTGGAGGAAAGGATTTTGTTTCCTCAATGTTATTGTTGCTGTAGGTTTGTCAGGATTAGAGATGAGCGGGAACCGAACACCTCCCCCCCCGAACTCCACGTGGTTTACACGGGTCCGAGGCAGGCTCGGTTGTTCCCGCCTGACTCGGAAAACCCGAACGAGGGAAAACGTCATCATCCCGCTGTCGGATTCTCGTGAGATTCGGATTCCATATAAAGCGCTGCGCATCGCCGCCATTTTCACTCATGCATTGTAGAGAGAGCAGAGAGGACGTGGCTACGTTCTCTCAGTGGAAAATCTCAATATCAGTGCTCAGTATCAGTGCTTACTTATTGCTGCTCAGTAATACTAGTAGTGTCTCTCTCGTGCTGCATCTTGCTGATCAGTGTCAGTTCTCAGTAGTATCCTCATCAGTGCTCAGTATCACTGCTCATTGTCTTGTGCTGCATTGTGGTGCTCAGTAATACTACAGTACATTACTAATAGTCCAGTGTCTTGTGCTGCATCTTGCTGCTCAGTGTCAGTTCTCAGTATTATCCTCATCAGTGCTCAGTATCACTGCTCATTGTCTTGTGCTGCATTGTGGTGCTCCGTATACTACAGTACTTTACTAATAGTCCAGTGTCTTGTGCTGCATCTTGCTGCTCAGTGTCATTTCTCAGTAGTATCCCCATCAGTGCTCAGTATCACTGCTCATTGTCTTGTGCTGCATTGTGGTGCTCAGTATACTACAGTACATTACTAATAGTCCAGTGTCTTGTGCTGCATCTTGCTGCTCAGTGTCAGTTCTAGTATCCTCATCAGTGCTCAGTATCACTGCTCATTGTCTTGTGCTGCATTGTGGTGCTCAGTATACTACAGTACATTACTAACAGTCCAGTGTCTTGTGCTGCATCTTGCTGCTCAGTGTCAGTTCTCAGTATTATCATCATCAGTGCTCAGTATCACTGCTCATTGTCTTGTGCTGCATTGTGGTGCTCAGTATACTACAGTACTTTACTAATAGTCCAGTGTCTTGTGCTGCATCTTGCTGCTCAGTGTCAGTTCTCAGTAGTATCATAGGTACTCAGTATCACTGCTCATTGTCTTGTGCTGCATTGTGGTGCTCAGTAATACTACAGTACATTACTAATAGTCCAGTGTCTTGTGCTGCATCTTGCTGCTCAGTGTCAGTTCTCAGTAGTATCATAGGTACTCAGTATCACTGCTCATTGTCTTGTGCTGCATTGTGGTGCTCAGTAATACTACAGTACATTACTAATAGTCCAGTGTCTTGTGCTGCATCTTGCTGCTCAGTGTCAGTTCTCAGTATTATCATCATCAGTGCTCAGTATCACTGCTCATTGGGGGTCATTCCGACCCGATCACTCGCTGCAGTTTGTCGCAGCGCAGTGATCAGGTCAAAACTACGCATGCGCCGGCGCCTCAGTGCGCCAGCACATGGCAGTCGTCGGTACCCAGCGATCGCCTCTGAGACAGAGGCGGTAGCTGGGCGGGAGGGGGCTGAATGGCGGCGTTAAGCCACAGGCGTGGCCGGACCGTTGGGGGGGGGGCGTGGCGTGGCAGCTGTGTGACATCTCACACAGCTGCATTGTGGTGCTCAGTATACTACAGTACATTACTAATAGTCCAGTGTCTTGTGCTGCATCTTGCTGCTCAGTGTCAGTTCTCAGTATTATCATCATCAGTGCTCAGTATCACTGCTCATTGTCTTGTGCTGCATTGTGGTGCTCAGTAATACTACAGTACATTACTAATATACTAGTCCAGTGTCTTGTGCTGCATCTGGCTGCTGTAGGGTGCTGTGGCAGTGTCCTGTCACTGTGCATAGGTCATCATCATTCCAGTCAGAGTGGTATCTGGTATCTATCTAGTGGTATCTAATTCCAGACATTACCGCCATCTAATTCCAGATATATTACTGGCATATAATTCCACACATTATAAAATGGAAAAAAAAATGTGGAGGGTAAAATAGGGAAAGATCAAGATCCACTTCCACCTAGTGCTGAAGCTGCTGCCACTAGTCATGGCAGAGATGATGAAATGCCATCAACGTCGTCTGCCAAGGCCGATGCCCAATGTCATAGTAAAATCCAAAAAGCAAAAGTTCAGTAAAATGACCCAAAAATCTAAATTAAAATCGTCTGAGGAGAAGCGTAAACTTGCCAATATGCCATTTACGACACGGAGTGGCAAGGAACGGCTAAGGCCCTCTCCTATGTTCATCATGACTAGAGGTTCAGCTTCACATGACGATGGAAGCACTCATCCTCCCGCTAGAAAAATGAAAAGAGTTAAGCTGGCAAAAGCACAGCAAAGAATTGTGTGTTCTAAATCACAAATCCCCAATGAGAGTCCAAATGTGTTGGCGGGTGCGATGCCTGACCTTCCCAACACTGGACGAGAAGAGGTGGCTCCTTCCACCATTTGCACACCCCCTGCAAGTGCTGGAAGGAGCACCCATAGTCCAGTTCCTGATATTCAAATTGAAGATGTCACTGTTGAAGTACACCAGGATGAGGATATGGGTGTTGCTGGCGCTGAGGAGGAAATTGACGAGGAGGATTCTGATGGTGAGGTGGTTTGTTTAAATCAGGCACCCGGGGAGACACCTGTTGTCCGTTGGATGATTAAGGCCATTGACATGCCTGGTCAAAATACCAAAAAAATCACCTCTTCGGTGTGGAATTATTTCACAGAAATGCTGACAACAGGTGTCAAGCCGTGTGTTGCCTTTGTCAAGCTGTAATAAGTAGGGGTACGGACGTTAACCACATAGGAACATCCTCCATTATACGTCACCTGGAGTGCATTCATCAAAAGTCACTGACAAGTTCAAAAACTTTGGGTGACAGCAGAAGCAGTCCACTGACAACTAAATCCCTTCCTCTTGTACCCAAGCTCCTGCAAACCACACCACCAACTCCCTCAATGTCAATTTCCTCCTTAGACAGGAAAGCCAATAGTCCTGCAGGTCATGTCACTGGCAAGTCTGACGAGTCCTCTCCTGCCTGGGATTCCTCCGATGCATCCTTGAGTGTAACGCCTACTGCAGCTGGCGCTGCTGTTGTTTCTGCTGGGAGTCGATCGTCATCCCAGAGGGGAAGTCGGAAGACCACTTGTACTACTTCCAGTAAGCAATTGACTGTCCAACAGTCCTTTGCGAGGAAGATGAAATATCACAGCAGTCATCCTGTTGCAAAGCGGAAAACTCAGGCCTTGACAACTATGTTGGTGTTAGACGTGCGTCCGGTATCCACCGAAGTTCACAGAGACTTAGAGAATTGCTTGAGGTAGTGTGTCCCCGGTAACAAATTCCATCTAGGTTCCACTTCTCTAGGCAGGCGATACCGAGAATGTACACAGACGTCAGAAAAAGAGTCACCAGTGTGCTAAAAAATGCAGTTGTACCCAATGTCCACTTAACCACGGACATGTGGACAAGTGGAGCAGGGCAGACTAAGGACTATATGACTGTGACAGCCCATTGGGTAGATGTATTGCCTCCCGCAGCACCCACAGCGGCGGCACCAGTAGCAGCATCTCGCAAACGCCAACTCTTTCCTAGGCAGGCTACGCTTTGTATCACTGCTTTCCATAAGAGGCACACAGCTGACAACCTCTTACGGAAACTGAGGAACATCATCGTAGATTGGCTTACCCCAATTGGACTCTCCTGGGGATTTGTGATATCGGACAAAGCCACCAATATTGTGCGTGCATTACATGTGGGCAAATTCCAGCATGTCCCATGTTTTGCACATATAATTAATTTGGTGGTGCAGAATTTTTTTAAATGACAGGGGCGTGCAAGAGATGCTGTTGGTGGCCCGAAGAATTGCGGGCCACTTTCGGCATTGAGCCACCGCGTGCCGAAGACTGGAGTGCCAGCAAACACTCATAAACATGCCCTGCCAGCAGCTGTAGCAAGAGGTGGTAACGAGGTGGAATTCAACCCTCTATATACTTCAGAGGATGGAGGAGCAGCAAAAGGCCATTCAAGCCTATACATCTGCCTACGATATAGGCAAAGGAGGGGGAATGCACCTGACTCAAGTGCAGTGGAGAATGATCTCCATGTTGTGCAAGGTTCTCCAACCCTTTGAACTTGCCACATGTGAAGTCAGTTCAGACACTGCCAGCCTAAGTCAGGTCATTCCCCTCATCAGGCTTTTGCAGAAGCAGCTGGAGAGATTGAAGGAGGAGCTAAAATGGAGCAATTCCGCTAGGCATGTGGGATTTGTGGATGGAGCCCTTCATTTGCTTAACCAGGATTCACGGGTGGTCAATCTGTTGAAATCAGAGCACTACATTTTGGCCAACGTGCTCGATCCTAGGTTTAAAGCCTACGTTGTATCTCTCTTTCCGGCAGACACAAGTCTGCAGATGTTCAAAGACCTGCTGGTGAGACAGTTGTCAAGTCAAGCGGAACGTGACCCACCAACAGCTCCTCCTTCATTTTCTACCACCACTGGAGCTGCCAGGAAAAGGATAAAATTTCCAAAACCACCCACTGGCAGTGCTGCAGGGCAGTCAGAAGCAAGTGCTGACATCTGGTCCGGACTGAAGGACCTGCCAACGATTACTGACATGTCGTCTACTGTCACTGCATATGATTCTGTCACCATTGAAAGAATGGTGGAGGATTATATGAGTGCCAGCATCACTGTAGGCATGTCAGACAGTCCGTACGCATACTGGCAGGAAAAAGAGGCAAATTGGAGGCCCTTGCACAAACTGGCTTTATTTTACCTAAGTTGCCCCCCCTCCAGTGTGTACTCCAAAAGAGTGTTAGTGCAGCCGGTCACCTTGTCAGCGATCGGCGTAGGAGGTTACTTCCAGAAAATGTGGAGAAGATGATGTTCATCAAAATTAATTATAATAAATTCCTCCGTGGAGACATTTACCAACAATTGCCTCCAGAAAGTACACAGGGACCTGTGATGGTGGATTCCAGAGGGGACGAATTAATACTCTGTGAGGAGGAGGACATCTTGCCTCTTTAAAGCCAGTTTGTGCAAGGAGAGATTGATTGCTTCTTTTTTGGTGGGGGCCCAAACCAACCAGTCATTTCAGACACAGTCATGTGGCAGACCCTGTCGCTGAAATGATTGGTTTGCTAAAGTGTGCATGTCCTTTTTATACAAAATAAGGGTGGGTGGGAGGGCCCAAGGACAATTCCATCTTGCACTCTTTTTTTCTATTTATCTTTGCATCATGTGCTGTTTGGGGCTATTTTTTTTAAGTGCCATCCTGTCTGACACTGCAGTGCCACTCCTAGATGGGCCAGGTGTTTGTGCCACCCACTTAGGTCGCTTAGCTTAGTCATCCAGCGACCTCGGTGCAAATTTTAGGACTAAATATAATATTGTGATATGTGAGGTGTTCAGAATAGACTGGAAATGAGTGGAAATTATGCTTATTGAGGTTAATAATACTATAGGATCAAAATTACCCCCAAATTCTATGATTTAAGCTGTTTTTGAGAGTTTTTTGAAAAAAAAAAACACCTGAATCCAAAACGCATCCGAATCCGACAAAAATCCGAAAAGGAGGTTTTGCCAAAATGCGTCCGAATCCAAAACACGACCGCGGAACCGAAACCAAAACCAAAACAGAAAACCCGAAAAGTGTCCGGTGCACATCTCTAGTCAGGATTCACGTGGGGTTTCCCCTGTATGAACATACTCTCTGGAAACAGTACTATAGCATCAATATACTAAGCCTTAGAGAGAGATAAAGTGGATGGAGATAAAGTACGGGCCAATCTGCTCCTATCTGCCATGTTACAGGCTCTGTTTCAAAAATGACAGTTAGTAGCTGGTTGTCTGAAACGTTAACTCCATCCACTTTATCTCTCTCCAAGGATTAGTACATAGACCCCTAAGTTTTAAGTGAAATAGTAGAATTATTAACATACAGGGTAAGTGCAGTGTTTGAAGCAGGCAGATAACCAATCAGGCAACAAGTCCATGTAGTTCATGATGATGATGATGATAATAATGATGATGGTATAATAAGCAGAAAAAGAACTTAGGCTGAGGATGACAAATGCAGAGTGAAGAATATGAAGATAAATACCAGAATACTATTTGCAGATTGTTGAAAATGATTTTCAAACAGCCTGTCAGATTTGTGTCAGTTTGTGGATCCAGACCAGGATCGATCATGGGAGTGGTATGTGAAAGTGTTGGGCAGAAACTAGATGCTTTATGTAGCTCTTCATCATACGGCACTGGAGAGGGAAGATATGGGATACTGTTACTGTGATGATACTTGGGAGTAGATGCTGGAATATAGCGAGACAGGCAACAGAATAGCTGCAGCATGGCTGGCGGTTCTAGAGATTGGGACTGCAGAGGAGGGCCAGTTCACAGGAAAGCCAGGACACGGCTAGAGTAGTTGATACCAGACTGTTAAGTAAGTCTGGTTTGCAGGAAAGCAGGGGCCCGGCTGCAATACTTGATACCAGACTGTGGAGCAGGCTTGGTTCGCAGGAAAGCCGGGACATGGCTACAATACTTGATATCAGACTGTGGAGCAGGTCTGGTTTGCAGGAAAGCCAGGACACAGCTACAGTGCTTGATACCAGACTATGGAGCAGGTCTGCTTTGCAAGAAAGTCAGTGCACGGCTACAGTACTTGATACCAGACTGTGGAGCAGGTCTGGTTTACTGGAAAGCCAGGACACAGCTACAGCGCTTGATACCAGACTGTGGAGCAGTTCTGGTTTGCAGGAAAGCCGGGACACAGCTAAACAGGGAGAGTCAGTGAGTGCCAGATGATACAGCAATGTAGTCCTTAGGCAGGTACCTGGAACAGCAGAACACTGCAGCAGTCTAGCAGGGCTATTAAAGCACAACAGAGCACTGACAACCAGGAAGTGTTTTCACTAGAGATGAGCGGGTTCTGTTCTCAGAGAACCGAACCCCCTCGTACTTCACCACCCGAGCCCGATTCCGAGTAAGGCTCGGGTTTTCCCGCCTGACGCGGAAACCAGAACGAGGCAAAACATCATCATCCCACTGTCATATTCTCGCGGGGTTTGGATGCCATATAAGGAGCCGCGCTTCGCCGCCATTTTCACTCCAGCATTGGAAAGTGTAAAGAGAGGACGTGTCTCCGTCCTCAGTGTCTGTGTCTTGTGCTGCATCTGTCCAGTCACAGTGGTGGTGTCCTCTGCTGCTATATGTCCAGTGCTGCTGTATAAGTCCATTGCAGTGGTGCTGTGTTGTCCTGCATCAGTCCAGTGATGGTGTCCCTGTGCTGCCGTATATGTCCAGCGGTACCGTCATATAAATCCAGTGATCCTGCCGTATAATTCCAGTGGTACTGGCGTATAAGTGCAGTGATCCTGCCTTATAAATCCAGTGATCCTGCCATGTAATTGCAGTGATCCTGCTGTATAAGTCCAGTGGTACTGCCGTATAATACCAGTGATCCTGCCGTATAATTCCAGTGTTACTGGCGTATAAATCCAGTCCAGTGATACTGCCGTATATGTCCAGTGGTCCTGCCGTATAATTCCAGTGTTACTGGCGTATAAGTCCAGTCCAGTGATACTGCCGTATATGTCCAGTGATACCGCTGTATAAATCCAGTGGTACTGCCATATAATTCCAGTGATCCTACCGTATAATTCCAGTGGCACTGGCGTATAAGTCCAGTTCAGTGATACTGGCGTATATGTCCAGTGGTACTGCTGTATAATTCCAGTGATCCTGCCGTATAATTCCAGTGATCCTGCCGTACAATTCCAGTGATACTGCCGTATATATGTCCAGTGGTCCTGCCATATAATTCCAGTGTTACTGGCGTATAATTCCAGTCCAGTGATACTGCTGTATAAATCCAGTGGTACTGCCATATAATTCCAGTGATCCTGCCATATAATTCCAGAGGCACTGGCGTATAAATCCAGTCCAGTGATACTGCCGTATATGTCCAGTGGTACTGCCGTATAAATCCAGTGGTACTGCTGTATAATTCCAGTGATCCTGCCGTATAATTCCAGTGATCCTGCCGTACAATTCCAGTGATCCTGCCGTACAATTCCAGGGATACTGCTGTATATGTCCAGTGGTACTGCCATATAGTTCCAGTGATACTGCCGTGTATATATATATATATATATATATATATATATACGGCAGTATCACTGGAATTATATGGCAGTATATATATATATATATATATATATTAGAGATGAGCGGGTTCGGTTCCTCTGAATCCGAACCCGCCCGAACTTCAGGTTTTTTACACGGGTCCGAGCAGGCTCGGATCTTCCCGCCTTGCTCGGATAACCCGAGCGCGCCCGAACGTCATCATCACGCTGTCGGATTCTCGCGAGGCTCGGATTCTATCGCGAGACTCGGATTCTATATAAGGAGCCGCGCGTCGCCGCCATTTTCACACGTGCATTGAGAGTCATAGGGAGAGGACGTGGCTGGCGTCCTCTCCGTTTAGAGAAGAGAGAGACACAGTATTTTCGGGGAGCATTATTAGGAGGAGTACTACTGTATACTACTATACTACTTGCTGAAGTGATATTTATAGATTAGATAGTGTGACTGTAAGTGTATTATCTGACTTGTGGGGGAGACAATGACAGTGGGGAGCAGTTAGAGTCTGAGAGCAGGACTCAGGAGTACATATAACGTACAGTGCACACTTTTGCTGCCAGAGTCAGTGCCACACTGCCATTGTTGTGACCACACTGACCACCAGTATAATAATATATTTTGTGATTGTCTGCTTAGGCCTCGGAGTACTAGTTGCAAGTTGCAACGTGACCTGTCCTGAAGTGACCACCAGTTTAATAATCAATCACCACCAGTTTAATATATATACATATATATATAATTGTATATAATATATATATATATATATATATATATATAATATTGTATACCACCTACCCGTGTTTTTTTTTTTTCATTCTTCTTTATACATACTACTATAGTAGCTTACTGTAGCAGTCTGCGGTGCTGTGCTGACCTGACAGTGTCCAGCAGGTCCGTCATCAGTCATTACATAATAAATATATATAGTACCTGTCCGGCTGCAGTACTAGTGATATTATATTGATTTCATCTCATTATCAATAATTTATCATCCAGTCTAGACTCTATATTAGCAGCAGACACAGTACGTTAGTCCACGGCTGTAGCTACCTCTGTGTCGGCACTCGGCAGTCCATCCATAATTGTATACCACCTACCCGTGGTTTTTTTTTTTTCTTTCTTCTTTGTACATACTACTATAGAGTATAGTAGCTTACTGTAGCAGTCTGCGGTGCTGCTGAGCTGACAGTGTCCAGCAGGTCCGTCATCAGTCATCATTACCTAATAAATATATTATCTACCTGTCCGGCTGCAGTACTAGTGATATTATATATACATACATATATATATTGATTTCATCTCATTATCAATCATCCAGTCTATATTAGCAGCAGACACAGTACGTTAGTCCACGGCTGTAGCTACCTCTGTGTCGGCACTCAGCAGTCCATCCATAATTGTATACCACCCACCCGTGTTTTTTTTTTTCTTTCTTCTTTGTACATACTACTATAGTATAGTAGCTTACTGTAGCAGTCTGCGGTGCTGCTGAGCTGACAGTGTCCAGCAGGTCCGTCATCAGTCATCATTACCTAATAAATATATTATCTACCTGTCCGGCTGCAGTACTAGTGATATTATATATACATACATATATATATTGATTTCATCTCATTATCAATCATCCAGTCTATATTAGCAGCAGACACAGTACGTTAGTCCACGGCTGTAGCTACCTCTGTGTCGGCACTCGGCAGTCCATCCATAATTGTATACCACCTACCCGTGGTTTTTTTTCTTTTCTTTCTTCTTTGTACATACTACTATAGAGTATAGTAGCTTACTGTAGCAGTCTGCGGTGCTGCTGAGCTGACAGTGTCCAGCAGGTCCGTCATCAGTCATCATTACCTAATAAATATATTATCTACCTGTCCGGCTGCAGTACTAGTGATATTATATATACATACATATATATATTGATTTCATCTCATTATCAATCATCCAGTCTATATTAGCAGCAGACACAGTACGTTAGTCCACGGCTGTAGCTACCTCTGTGTCGGCACTCAGCAGTCCATCCATAATTGTATACCACCTACCCGTGGTTTTTTTTTTTCTTTCTTCTTTGTACATACTACTATAGTATAGTAGCTTACTGTAGCAGTCTGAGGTGCTGCTGAGCTGACAGTGTCCAGCAGGTCCGTCATCAGTCATCATTACCTAATAAATATATTATCTACCTGTCCGGCTGCAGTACTAGTGATATTATATATACATACATATATATATTGATTTCATCTCATTATCAATCATCCAGTCTATATTAGCAGCAGACACAGTACGTTAGTCCACGGCTGTAGCTACCTCTGTGTCGGCACTCGGCAGTCCATCCATAATTGTATACCACCTACCCGTGGTTTTTTTTTTTTTTCCTTCTTTGTACATACTACTATAGTATAGTAGCTTACTGTAGCAGTCTGCGGTGCTGCTGAGCTGACAGTGTCCAGCAGGTCCGTCATCAGTCATCATTACCTAATAAATATATTATCTACCTGTCCGGCTGCAGTACTAGTGATATTATATATACATACATATATATATTGATTTCATCTCATTATCAATCATCCAGTCTATATTAGCAGCAGACACAGTACGTTAGTCCACGGCTGTAGCTACCTCTGTGTCGGCACTCGGCAGTCCATCCATAATTGTATACCACCTACCCGTGTTTTTTTTTTTTTTTTCTTTGTACATACTACTATAGTATAGTAGCTTACTGTAGCAGTCTGCGGTGCTGCTGAGCTAACAGTGTCCAGCAGGTCCGTCATCAGTCATCATTACCTAATAAATATATTATCTACCTGTCCGGCTGCAGTACTAGTGATATTATATATACATACATATATATATTGATTTCATCTCATTATCAATCATCCAGTCTATATTAGCAGCAGACACAGTACGTTAGTCCACGGCTGTAGCTACCTCTGTGTCGGCACTCGGCAGTCCATCCATAATTGTATACCACCTACCCGTGGTTTTTTTTTTTTCTTTCTTCTTTGTACATACTACTATAGTATAGTAGCTTACTGTAGCAGTCTGCGGTGCTGCTGAGCAGACAGTGTCCAGCAGGTCCGTCATCAGTCATCATTACCTAATAAATATATTATCTACCTGTCCGGCTGCAGTACTAGTGATATTATATATACATACATATATATATATTGATTTCATCTCATTATCATCCAGTCTATATTAGCAGCAGACACAGTACGGTAGTCCACGGCTGTAGCTACCTCTGTGTCGGCACTCGGCAGTCCATCCATAAGTATACTAGTATCCATCCATCTCCATTGTTTACCTGAGGTGCCTTTTAGTTGTGCCTATTAAAATATGGAGAACAAAAATGTTGAGGTTCCAAAATTAGGGAAAGATCAAGATCCACTTCCACCTCGTGCTGAAGCTGCTGCCACTAGTCATGGCCGAGACGATGAAATGCCAGCAACGTCGTCTGCCAAGGCCGATGCCCAATGTCATAGTACAGAGCATGTCAAATCCAAAACACCAAATATCAGTAAAAAAAGGACTCCAAAACCTAAAATAAAATTGTCGGAGGAGAAGCGTAAACTTGCCAATATGCCATTTACCACACGGAGTGGCAAGGAACGGCTGAGGCCCTGGCCTATGTTCATGGCTAGTGGTTCAGCTTCACATGAGGATGGAAGCACTCAGCCTCTCGCTAGAAAACTGAAAAGACTCAAGCTGGCAAAAGCACCGCAAAGAACTGTGCGTTCTTCGAAATCCCAAATCCACAAGGAGAGTCCAATTGTGTCGGTTGCGATGCCTGACCTTCCCAACACTGGACGTGAAGAGCATGCGCCTTCCACCATTTGCACGCCCCCTGCAAGTGCTGGAAGGAGCACCCGCAGTCCAGTTCCTGATAGTCAGATTAAAGATGTCAGTTTTGAAGTACACCAGGATGAGGAGGATATGGGTGTTGCTGGCGCTGGGGAGGAAATTGACCAGGAGGATTCTGATGGTGAGGTGGTTTGTTTAAGTCAGGCACCCGGGGAGACACCTGTTGTCCGTGGGAGGAATATGGCCGTTGACATGCCTGGTGAAAATACCAAAAAAATCAGCTCTTCAGTGTGGAGGTATTTCAACAGAAAAGCGGACAACTGGTGTCAAGCCGTGTGTTGCCTTTGTCAAGCTGTAATAAGTATGGTAAGGACGTTAACCACCTCGGAACATCCTCCCTTATACGTCACCTGCAGCGCATTCATAATAAGTCAGTGACAAGTTCAAAAACTTTGGGCGAAAGCGGAAGCAGTCCACTGACCAGTAAATCCCTTCCTCTTGTAACCAAGCTCACGCAAACCACCCCACCAACTCCCTCAGTGTCAATTTCCTCCTTCCCCAGGAATGCCAATAGTCCTGCAGGCCATGTCACTGGCAATTCTGACGAGTCCTCTCCTGCCTGGGATTCCTCCGATGCATCCTTGCGTGTAACGCCTACTGCTGCTGGCGCTGCTGTTGTTGCTGCTGGGAGTCGATGGTCATCCCAGAGGGGAAGTCGTAAGCCCACTTGTACTACTTCCAGTAAGCAATTGACTGTCCAACAGTCCTTTGCGAGGAAGATGAAATATCACAGCAGTCATCCTGCTGCAAAGCGGATAACTGAGGCCTTGACAACTATGTTGGTGTTAGACGTGCGTCCGGTATCCGCCGTTAGTTCACAGGGAACTAGACAATTTATTGAGGCAGTGTGCCCCCGTTACCAAATACCATCTAGGTTCCACTTCTCTAGGCAGGCGATACCGAGAATGTACACGGACGTCAGAAAAAGACTCACCAGTGTCCTAAAAAATGCAGTTGTACCCAATGTCCACTTAACCACGGACATGTGGACAAGTGGAGCAGGGCAGGGTCAGGACTATATGACTGTGACAGCCCACTGGGTAGATGTATGGACTCCCGCCGCAAGAACAGCAGCGGCGGCACCAGTAGCAGCATCTCGCAAACGCCAACTCTTTCCTAGGCAGGCTACGCTTTGTATCACCGGTTTCCAGAATACGCACACAGCTGAAAACCTCTTACGGCAACTGAGGAAGATCATCGCGGAATGGCTTACCCCAATTGGACTCTCCTGTGGATTTGTGGCATCGGACAACGCCAGCAATATTGTGTGTGCATTAAATATGGGCAAATTCCAGCACGTCCCATGTTTTGCACATACCTTGAATTTGGTGGTGCAGAATTTTTTAAAAAACGACAGGGGCGTGCAAGAGATGCTGTCGGTGGCCAGAAGAATTGCGGGACACTTTCGGCGTACAGGCACCACGTACAGAAGACTGGAGCACCACCAAAAACTACTGAACCTGCCCTGCCATCATCTGAAGCAAGAAGTGGTAACGAGGTGGAATTCAACCCTCTATATGCTTCAGAGGTTGGAGGAGCAGCAAAAGGCCATTCAAGCCTATACAATTGAGCACGATATAGGAGGTGGAATGCACCTGTCTCAAGCGCAGTGGAGAATGATTTCAACGTTGTGCAAGGTTCTGATGCCCTTTGAACTTGCCACACGTGAAGTCAGTTCAGACACTGCCAGCCTGAGTCAGGTCATTCCCCTCATCAGGCTTTTGCAGAAGAAGCTGGAGACATTGAAGGAGGAGCTAACACGGAGCGATTCCGCTAGGCATGTGGGACTTGTGGATGGAGCCCTTAATTCGCTTAACAAGGATTCACGGGTGGTCAATCTGTTGAAATCAGAGCACTACATTTTGGCCACCGTGCTCGATCCTAGATTTAAAGCCTACCTTGGATCTCTCTTTCCGGCAGACACAAGTCTGCTGGGGTTGAAAGACCTGCTGGTGAGAAAATTGTCAAGTCAAGCGGAACGCGACCTGTCAACATCTCCTCCTTCACATTCTCCCGCAACTGGGGGTGCAAGGAAAAGGCTCAGAATTCCGAGCCCACCCGCTGGCGGTGATGCAGGGCAGTCTGGAGCGACTGCTGATGCTGACATCTGGTCCGGACTGAAGGACCTGACAACGATTACGGACATGTCGTCTACTGTCACTGCATATGATTCTCTCACCATTGAAAGAATGGTGGAGGATTATATGAGTGACCGCATCCAAGTAGGCACGTCACACAGTCCGTACTTATACTTGCAGGAAAAAGAGTCAATTTGGAGGCCCTTGCACAAACTGGCTTTATTCTACCTAAGTTGCCCTCCCACAAGTGTGTACTCCGAAAGAGTGTTTAGTGCCGCCGCTCACCTTGTCAGCAATCGGCGTACGAGGTTACATCCAGAAAATGTGGAGAAGATGATGTTCATTAAAATGAATTATAATCAATTCCTCCGTGGAGACATTGACCCGCAGCAATTGCCTCCACAAAGTACACAGGGAGCTGAGATGGTGGATTCCAGTGGGGACGAATTGATAATCTGTGAGGAGGGGGATGTACACGGTGATATATCGGAGGATGATGATGAGGTGGACATCTTGCCTCTGTAGAGCCAGTTTGTGCAAGGAGAGATTAATTGCTTCTTTTTTGGTGGGGGTCCAAACCAACCCGTCATTTCAGTCACAGTCGTGTGGCAGACCCTGTCACTGAAATGATGGGTTGGTTAAAGTGTGCATGTCCTGTTTATACAACATAAGGGTGGGTGGGAGGGCCCAAGGACAATTCCATCTTGCACCTCTTTTTTCTTTAATTTTTCTTTGCGTCATGTGCTGTTTGGGGAGGGTTTTTTGAAAGGGACATCCTGCGTGACACTGCAGTGCCACTCCTAGATGGGCCCGGTGTTTGTGTCGGCCACTAGGGTCGCTTATCTTACTCACACAGCTACCTCATTGCGCCTCTTTTTTTCTTTGCGTCATGTGCTGTTTGGGGAGGGTTTTTTGGAAGGGACATCCTGCGTGACACTGCAGTGACACTCCTAGATGGGCCCGGTGTTTGTGTCGGCCACTAGGGTCGCTTATCTTACTCACACAGCTACCTCATTGCGCCTCTTTTTTTCTTTGCGTCATGTGCTGTTTGGGGAGGGTTTTTTGGAAGGGACATCCTGCGTGACACTGCAGTGACACTCCTAGATGGGCCCGGTGTTTGTGTCGGCCACTAGGGTCGCTTATCTTACTCACACAGCTACCTCATTGCGCCTCTTTTTTTCTTTGCGTCATGTGCTGTTTGGGGAGGGTTTTTTGGAAGGGACATCCTGCGTGACACTGCAGTGACACTCCTAGATGGGCCCGGTGTTTGTGTCGGCCACTAGGGTCGCTTATCTTACTCACACAGCTACCTCATTGCGCCTCTTTTTTTCTTTGTGTCATGTGCTGTTTGGGGAGGGTTTTTTGGAAGGGACATCCTGCGTAACACTGCAGTGACACTCCTAGATGGGCCCGGTGTTTGTGTCGGCCACTAGGGTCGCTTATCTTACTCACACAGCTACCTCATTGCGCCTCTTTTTTTCTTTGCGTCATGTGCTGTTTGGGGAGGGTTTTTTGGAAGGGACATCCTGCGTGACACTGCAGTGCCACTCCTAGATGGGCCTGGTGTTTGTGTCGGCCACTAGGGTCGCTTATCTTACTCACACAGCTACCTCATTGCGCCTCTTTTTTTCTTTGCGTCATGTGCTGTTTGGGGAGGGTTTTTTGGAAGGGACATCCTGCGTGACACTGCAGTGACACTCCTAGATGGGCCCGGTGTTTGTGTCGGCCACTAGGGTCGCTTAGCTTAGTCATCCAGCGACCTAGGTGCAAATTTTAGGACTAAAAATAATATTGTGAGGTGTGAGGTATTCAGAATAGACTGAAAATGAGTGTAAATGATGGTTTTTGAGGTTAATAATACTTTGGGATAAAAATGACCCCCAAATTCTATGATTTAAGCTGTTTTTTAGTGTTTTTTGAAAAAAACACCCGAATCCAAAACACACCCGAATCCGACAAAAAAAATTCGGTGAGGTTTTGCCAAAACGCGGTCGAACCCAAAACACGGCCGCGGAACCGAACCCAAAACCAAAACACAAAACCCGAAAAATTTCCGGCGCTCATCTCTGATATATATACATACATACCCTGTTGTAAAGTGGATTACTGAGGCCATAACAACTATGCTGGTCTGAGACGTGCGTCCGGTATCCGCCATTAGTGCAGTGGGACTGCAGTGCCAACCCTAGATGGGTCAGGTGTTTGTGCCGCACACTTGTGTCGCTAAGCTTAGTCATACAGCTACCTCATTGCCCTCTTTTACTTCTTGGCATGATATGCTGTTTGGGTACTTTTTTTTTTTAAGTGCCATCCTGTCTGACACTGCAATGCCACTCCTAGATGGGCCAATTGTTTGTGTCGCTTAGCTTAGTCATACAGCTACCTAATTGCACCTGTTACATCTTGCATGATGTGCTGTTTGGGGCCTTTATTATATATGCCATCCTGTCTGCAACTGCAGTGCCACTCCTAGATGGGCCAGGTGTTTGTGCCGCGCACTTGTGTCGCTTAGCTTAGTCATACAGCCACCTTGGTGCAACCTTTTGGCCTAAAAACAATATTGTAAGGTGTGAGGTGTTCAGAATAGACTGGAAATGAGTGGAAATGAATGTTATTGAGGTTAATAATACCGTAGGATCGAAATTACCCCCACATTCTGTTATTTTAGCCATTTTTATGTTTTTTTCAAAAATCATCCAGATTCAAAACCAAAACACGAAAGAGTGGTTTTGGTAAAACCAATCCAAAACCAAAACACGAGCAGGTAATTAGAAGTGTCCGCCGCACGTCTCTAGTCTTCACATGATATTTATACCCCTGGGTCCAGATGATTGATTCTGCATGACATCTGACTGCTGGCTTAATCCTGATTGGGTCCGACCGATCAGCTGGTCTTGCACTGTCATAGTTGTTTCCAAAATGATGCAACTTCCTATATTTTCACATTGAATCAAGGAATCAAGATGGTGGCACCCTGTGCTGGGTCCACATTGAACGCTAATCAGCGTGGCCTTTGAGTAGGGAGATGAACAACTGCCCACATCCATTGGCAGAAACACTATAGTGGGTCAAGTGAGAGAATGCCCAGCAGGACAGCATTGATAGCGTTTGGTTTGCGTCAGGTCTGCGTAAATGTCTGTTCCTGGAGGGGGCACTAGTGGGTCAGTGGTGGTACAAAGGAGGAAACGAGGAGGCTGTAGTAAGTTCCTGCGCATGTGCGCAATGATGTTTATTAAATACACGCAGCATTATAATGATTACTGGAACAGGAATAATAATACAGAAGTTTCACAGCGTGGAAGCTGACATTGGTTTTAAGTACAGTCACGACTAATGAGCTGATCTGGAAACCAGCGGTAATTAGAGAACAGTAATAACCGGCCTGGGAGCCGATGGCAATCAATGATGGTTGGCCTGGGAGCTGATGGCAAATAAACGATGGTTGGCCTGGGAGTCGATGTAAAGCAGAGTCTATATCCTGAGGATAAATAATGACACAGAGGATCGGCCTGGAAACCGATGGGAGAATGTGATGGAACAACACAGGCAATAAGTAACTTTTGGTATTCAGTCTGGAAACCGTTAGCAACTTGCAAATATCGATGGTTGGCCTAGGAGCCGATGGCAACTGAAATCAGTACTCTAGAGGTAAGTAATACAAATGGTATAATAACAGTCACAGGTAATGAACTGGTCTGAGAACCAGTGTAATTAGCAAACTGCGATGATCGGCCTGGAAGCCGATGGTGAACATCAATGGCTGGCTTGGAAGCCGATGGTAACAGGATCATAATGCAGTAGGTAATGCAACCAATGGTAGTAAATGCGGTAATCAGTCTGGAAACCAACAGCAATAGATTCACACAGTCAGAATATATGCACAAAGTGCACAGAGCCAAGCAAGGCTATAGCAGGAGACAGTTGGTAATATACAAGCTGGTTGTTTAAGTGCTGGATGCAATAGCACAGTGCTGAATGCAGATTGACAACACACAGGTGAGAATGATGAGGCAGCACCTCGAGAGTGTCTCTTACTGCATGTAGAAGTGGAAGCTGACTGTAGAAGGAGTTGTAGCAGCGCTGGATGGCTGTAGTCTGTAGTTCCACGGAGACACTGAAGCTAGGAAGTCACTGGAGACTGCTGGTGACTGGATCTGAATGCAGATGGAACTGCACCAAACTGGATGGCTTATGCCTGTAGTTCTACAGAGCTAATACACAGGGGAATCTCTGAAGACAGTACTATAGAGCAAGAAGACGCTTGTTCACAGGATGTGACGCGTTGTTCAAGGCAATGATACTGAGCAGGAACTCTGAGTATATACCCCATGGTCAGCAGGGATTGGAGAATCAAGTCATGCGAGCACTCCAATGCTCAGGAGTGGATAGCAACAAGTCAGCTGACTGCAGTTGTCATGGCAGCGCCCATACTCTGGAGGTGGCGGAAATACATTGGGGTACACGCTGTATGGCAAGTGGGGTACACGCTGTATGGCAAGTGGGGTACACACTGGAGAGAGTCTCTGCACATTGCAGGCAATCATGGAACATGCTGCCATGCTGAGGATGTGACCTCCGAAGGCCAGTACATCAGAGCACTGGTAAGTGACGTGATGTAAAATGCAGATTCCTGACACTTTGTGACACAGCCAGGTCTAGTCCAGACAAACTGATATAGCTATGTCCAAGCTGTAGATGAAATAAACACAGAAGAAGCAGAGTTGAAGTACAAGGAAAGTGAGTTACAATGACTGAACAAGTCCCGGATAGCTCATGAATAGAATTAAACAAAGTCCCGGATAGTTGATAAATTACACACTAGATGTGCAGAACAGTGTCCCAGATGACATACATAAGTAGCATAGGATGGCAGGTTGCACAGGAACAGGATCTAGAGCCAACAAACAATCTCAGAGAACACTAGCTGGAAAAGTGATCTAGAGTGCAGTCACTGAAGCAGACTTAACATAATGAACTGGCACTGGATACTGCACAGAGCATACATAAATAGCCAGTCCTCATGTGCAGCCCACAACTGTCTGAATAGGTAATCAGGGCTGCAAAATCACAGTCTAGCCAGGGTGGAGTATGCTAGACCTTAGGCAGAGCAAAACCCCAGGCAGAGAAGAGTAACTGCTCAGGCCGTGACAAGGTCTGATCTATCATATGTGCTCTACAGTGGCAATTTTTAGGGCGAGTTACATGAAATGACGCAGGGTGGTATACAGCAGTAGGGCATACTTCCACTTACTGTAGATCACTGGGCATAGCAGTTTTCCTAAAGACTAAAAGCTCTGTGTACTTGACTCACCCCTCCAAGTGACAATAATAAGGACCCACTTGTGTGAGTAGCACTTGTGCATTATAATGTAGGACAGATCAGGTGTGACTGAAGGTATACACACTGCAGTACTATGGTGGTGTACCCATTGTTCCTGCAAAGGACTCTGGTTCACTCCCCTATCACTCTTGTCATGCAGAGTGGGGTGGTGAGTTGCTCCCATGAGCAACTCCCATGAGTTCCTTTCAGGTGAACCCTGCACTGCTGCTGTGGTCTAGAGTATCACAACCCAGGTGCCGCCATGTTTTCTATATCACATCACATCAAGTCAGTGGTGCCTGCCTTCCCGCCATTAGCAAGTAACAGGTCATCTGCAACTGCTGCTGTGAAGGGGAGGTAGTCCCGAAAATTGTTAACACCCTCGACTGAACAGCTTTGTCAGCAAGCAGTAATGTGTATAGGGGACTCTGCCTGGTGTAATGTGTATAACGTGCTCTGCCTGCATGGCATAATGTGTGTAAGGGGCTCTTCCTGGTGAAATGTGTATAAGGAGCATTGCCTGCCATGAGGCATATAATATGATGTCAGGGGCAATACTGTGTGGGGTATAATTTGGTGCAAGGGGCATTACTGTCTGGTGTATAAATAATATGGTGCAAGGGGCATTACTGTCTAAGGCAAAAATAATATGGTGTAAGGGGCATAACGTGTATAAAAGGTGCTCTACCTGGCGTAACGTATATAAGGGCCACGTGTATAAGTGACTCTACCTGGCATAACATATATAAGGGGCTCTACCTGGCATAATGAGTGAAAAAGGGGTTTTAAGTGCTGTAATGTGTATAAGGGGCCCTAACTGGGATAACATCTATAAAAAGGGTATTACCTGGTGTAATGTGTATGAGGGGCTCTACCTGGCATAATGTATATAAGCGGCTCTACCTGGCGTAATGTATATAAGGGGCTCTACCTGGCATAATGTATATAAGGGGCTCTGCTCTACTGTGGGGGTACTATGATGTGTAATGTGACTGACGAACACTACTATGCGCTGTAATGTGAATTGGTACTATTCTGTGGCAATGCCCCTTCCCCATGAAGTCATGCTCCTATATTTTTGAGCACTGTCCGTATTTTGAATGGGGGACGCCAATGGAAACTTTCACCCTGGGCACCACAAACTCTAGAAACGGCCCTGGTGCTATAAAGTAACATAAATAAATTAAATATATCAGCTTTTTATTGCAAGTACAGACAAAAGTATTCTGGCTTATGAAGATTCACGGGACCAAGCAATGTTTTCCCCAGCTGTTGACTGTGCTTAAAGCAATTGTCAAAAATACTGGAAGATAATAAACCAGTTTTTCACATATGATACAAAAGTTCAGAAGTTCATTCTTTTCTGCCAAGGATACTTAGTTCTAGCTTACTGCATAAAGAATGATGATACTCTTAAATGAATAGAATACAGCTGAATCACTGTAAACAAAAAAAATTATGTATTTTTCCCAAAAAGATGTGGTGATTCAATAATTCAGAGTGAGTGATTGGCCAGGTGGCATGGTCAAGCTGTTATAGTTGGTAAAAGTTAGAGCCTTGGGCCAGTAAGTGACAGTAAAGAGTATGCATCTCAGACCTAGGAGCAGGGATGGATCTCCTATACTGCCCTGGTGAGGGAGAAGGAGGGGCTGTGGCAGACGCCACAATGTCAATCTAATGCCAAAGAGACAATGGCAGAAAGAGATTCACTAGAAACCCCATAGAGAATAAAGGAGCTACTTATTGTGCTATATTGCATTTACTAAATATATGTACCAACATCTCTGGCTACAATAAAATTTGCTCAGATAATAATAATAACAATAATAATAATAATAATAATAATAATAATAATAAGTGTATGTTATGTGGTTTTTTTTTTTGTACATTTATTTATATATATTCTGGCATCTACTACCATCTATAACATGAGCGTTTTCTCCACATGGATGACCCAAAGCTACCTGAAGCTCAGTGTGTGCCTAATGAAACTGATCTTCCCTCAAATCTCCATCAATGTCAATGACATGGTATTATTTACACAAAGGGCTGTCATCAGATATTGTGGGGCCCAGGACTCGCAAAATAGGCAGGGCCACCAACCCACCCACCCCTATACATATACCCTAATACTGTATATCCACATAAAATACATTTAAAAAGCCAGACCCGCATAAAATCCAGTGAAAAAGCCAACTCCACATTATACTTTCCAGCCCCCCTCATGTATAACTCCAGCCCCCTCTCAAGTGTCCTTACAGCCCCCTTCATGTGTCACTCCAGCCAGCCCCATGTGCTCCTCCAGCCAGCACGTACCACAGCCTCCTTGTCTTTCTTCTTTTGCATGCATCTTGGCTCCTCTCTCTGTGAGTGATGTCAATAGCTTGTGCAGCAGAAGAAGAAACAGCAGTCATTGATTAGACAGCTACCGGAGTCTTCAGCCAGCCAGCACATCTTTGACATCTTCAGCAGAGCTTGCAGTCTTCTTCTCCCTTACTGTAACCCCTAACTCTAACCCAAACCACTAAACCAATCCTAATACTCTAAACCTAAGGGGCAGACTAGATGGGCCATTGGTTCTTATCTACTATCAAAGTCTATGTTTTTGTTGTCTTCCATGGGCCTTGTCCTCCTTTGTGTGCATGTGAGGCAGCGATGTCAGAGCTTCCAGGGCTTTAAATCTGACGGCTTTAGACATGTCTAGGCGCCATTTTCAGCAGTGGAGTCTTAATCCATAACTTAATTCATAAGGGGATGTGAGGGGTAATAATGGGATTTGTGGGACAGCAAATGATGCACAGCGGTGTAAGAACACTTACATTGTGTGGAGGGGCATTGTTTGTTTTATTTTTATCAATATTTGTAGAAAATGGGAGGGGGCAGAACTGTAAGTGGGAGGAGTAAGAGTAGAGAGTAGAGAGGGGAGTAGTCAGTATTAATTCTTAACCCCCCCTAAAAGTAAAATATAGATCCACCACTAGATTTATATCAGTGCATGCCAAAATATAAAAACAAGATAAAAATACAGATCTGCCAGTATTGTCGTATACAAAGTTGCTTAAGTCTATAGTTTAAATTTTGATTAGAAATGAGAAACAAAAATGAGAAACAAAAATAGAAATCAATTAAACACTAAGCGGGGTATTCAATTAGCCATGTTAAATTACTGTGGCTAATTGAGACCCTGGGGAATATCCAATTAGCTCCAAAAGCCGGCACTATCTGGGATAGTTTTTTCATCAGACTGGAGGCAGACTAATTAAAATCCCTATAATACCAGCTATAAGAGCCGCTTTTCCCATAAGGCTTTATGCGCCTACCGGTACTGGGATGCCCACCAGGACCTGCGCCACTGGCGGCAGTATGAGCTCAACCCTCAAGTAACCTGAATCAATGCTGGTAGAAAAGACAATAAAGACAAGACCAAGAGTGCAAGAAGACAAAAACGAGACAAGAGAACAGAAAGAAGACTCTTTTTTGGGTGCACTCTTGAAAAAGTCAATAGAAGACTAAATAGTAGAAAAATTAAAACATATTGTATTTATTACAGTTGGTATATCCTGATCATACATATTAGATACAGACAGAGTCAGCCTCAGGCATAGGCAAACTATGCAAATGCCTAGGGCATTTGATATGCCTAGGGGCACAAGCAGCCAGGGGTGTATCTACCCATTGGCCAGGATGGCACTCGCCAGGGGCGCCAGTCGAGGAGGGGGCGCCGCCCGGAAGTGCCAGCCTTGACCAATGAGTGGAATCACCTAGTAGTGGCATCACCTGCGCTGGAGGATCTCACAGTAGGCAGTAACAGGCACCGCAATGCACTAGTGAAGAACGTGAAAGTAAACTACAGTTTCCAGCAGCCCTTGCTGTCGGGAGCTCCTGGCAGCAAGGGTTGCTGGCAGGGCCGAAACTAGGGTTGCTCTCACCCGGGGCAAGATAGTAAATTTGCGCCCCCCCCGCAAAGTAAAAAACAAAAACAAAGTATAATTAAAATACAATTTTATATATATATATATATATATATATATATATATATATATATATAAATCCCACACGTTACACCACAGAGGAGCCTCTGCCACACTACAGCCGCTTATGCACGTTACACCACAGAGGAGCTGCGTATACACATTAGATAGATTATATAGGGGGCACACTATCACACATATGGTGCAGGTCCCAGGGGAACTCTGACACCCACACACAGACCAGGGGCACCCTGACACAAAAACAGATTGTATATGACCACATTGACACACACACGGTATAGGGACCAGATGTACACTGACACACACACAAAATATATAGGGACCAGATGTACACACACACACACACACACACACACACACACACACACACACACACACACACACTGTATAGGGACCAGATGCACACTGACACACTGTATAGGGACAAGATGCACACTGACACACAACACACAACACACACACACACACACACACACACACACACACACTGTATAGGGACCAGACGCACACTGACACACACTGTATAGGGACAAGATGTACACTGACACACACAAAATGTGTAGGGACCAGATACACACTGACACAACACACACACACACACTGTATGGGGACCACAGGAACACTGACACACGCACACACACACACACACACACACACACACACACACACACACACACTGTATAGGGATCAGATGCACACTAACACACACACACTGTATAGGGACCACAGGAACACTGACACACACACACACACACACACACACACACACACACACACACACACACACACTGTATAGGGACCAGAGGAACAATGACACACACACAAACACATGCACATTGTAGAGGGGGAGCTGTCTGCCAGGTAGAGAAACATACCTCATAATAAATCTCTCTCTGTCACAGCTGCCCCTCGTTCACAGTCCACGCTGCTGCGTTGTGTGCCTCCCCCTGTTCCCAGTCATGGGGGAGGGCTGTGGGCTCAGGGCTGCTGGAGACATGCTGTCTCCGTGAAAGCTCCCCTGTCAGAGGAGCCTGCATAGTCCAGTGCGGAATGCTGCAGCGTCAGTGACAGTGACTCATTCACTGTCACTGACTGACTGCAGCCGCCAGCCAGTGTGCTCTCATCAGTCCCAGGCTCGGCTCTGCTCAACCGCGCCGGCCAGACTACTGTCTCCGTCCTCTCTCCCTCACCTCCGCGGCAACCAGAGATTTTGGCTGCAGAAGCAGCCTCCCTAGCGCCCCCACATTCCAGCGCCCGGGGCGCGTTACCCCCTAGCCCCTCTTAGTTACGGCCCTGTTGCTGGGAGCTGTAGTTTACTTTCACTTTATTCAGGAAGTGTGGTGCGGTGCCGAAGTGTGGTGTTCCTGCCTACTGTGCAATCCTCCAGCCCAGGCGATGCCCAGCTCATCACATTAGGTACTGCAACATATTAATTGATATGGGAGGGGGGAGGACTATATGCAGGGAGGGGAAAGGACTATATGTATGGAGGGGGGAGACTATGTGCTGGGAGGGGAGAGGACTATATGCAGGGAGGGGGGAGACTCTGTGCTGGGGGGAGAGAGGACTATATGCAGGGGGTGGGGGGAGACCCTGTGCTGGGAGGCGAGAGGACTATATGCAGGGAGGGGGGAGACTCTCTGCTGGGAGGAGAGAGGACTATATTCAGGGGGGGAGACCCTGTGCTGGGAGGGGAGAGGACTATATGCAGGGAGGGGGGAGACTCTGTGCTGGGAGGAGAGAGGACTATATGCAGGGGTGGGGAGACCCTATGCTGGGAGGGGAGAGGACTATATGCAGGGAGGGGGGAGACTCTGTGCTGGGAGGAGAGAGGACTATATGCAGGGGTGGGGAGACCCTATGCTGGGAGGGGAGAGGACTATATGCTGGGAGGGGAGAAGACTATACGCAGGGAGGGGGGAGACCTTGGCTATGTGCAGGGAGGGGGGGAGAACATGGCTATGTGCAGGGAATGGGGAGACATAGTAACTAAGGTTGAAACAAGACAATTGTTCATCGAGTTCAACCTATTTGTGGTCTCCTATGCAGGATTATTTGGTCTAAAGTTTTGACTGATGCTGATGTCAGCAGTTGCGTTTTATCCCTTTTTATAGTAACTATAGTGCGTGACTATGCACCATAACCCTGGATATCCTTATCCATTAGGAATTTATCTAACCCATTCTTAAACGTGTTGACTGAGTCAGCAATTACAACTCCCTTAGGCAGGGAATTCCAAACACGTATTGTCCTTACAGTATTGTGCAGAATCTCCTCTCCTGTAACCTGAGCAAGTGTCCATGAGTCCTCTATGTTGATCTAACCAAAAACAGGTCCGTGCAAGCTCTGTGTATTGTCCCCTTATATATTTGTAGACCATGGCTATGTGCTGGGAGGGGGTAGACCATGGCTATGTGCTGGGAGGAAGATGGGGGCTATGGCTATGTGCTGGGAGGGGGGAGACCATGGCTATGTGCTGGGAGGAAGATGGGGGCTATGGCTATGTGCTGGGGGAGACTATGGCTATGTGCTCGGGGAGACTATGGCTATGTCCTGGGTGGGGGATGAAGACTATGGCTATGTCCTGGGAGGGGAATGGAGATTATGGCTGTGTGCTGGGAGGAGGAAGGGGACTAAGTCTATGTGCGGGGAGCAGGATGGAGACGTCTATGTGCTGGGAGCGGGATGGGGACTATGGCTATGTGCTGGGGGAGACTATGGCTATGTCCTGGGAGGGGGATGGAGACTACGGCTATGTGCTGGGAGCGGGATGGGGACTACTTCTATGTGATGGGAGAGGGATAGGGACTGTGCCTGTGTGCTGGGATGGGGACTACGGCTATGTGCTGGGGGAGACTATGGCTATGTCCTGGGAGGGGGATGGAGAATACGGCTATGTGCTGGGAGGTGGATGGAGACTACGGCTATGCCCTGGGAGGGGGATGGAGACTACGTCTATGCCCTGGGAGGGGGTGGGGACTACGGCTATGTGCTGGGAGGGAATGGGGACTACGGCTATGTGCTGGGCGCGGGATGGGGACTACTTCTATGTGCTGGGAGGGGGTGGGGACTACGGCTGTCAGGAATCGACTCACCAAGCCGACATCCGTCCGCCGCTGCGGACTCCGTCCTGGCTCCCTGCGGTCACCTGTCATCTGTGTCTCTGCCATGGGACGCCATCACGGGCCTGGGAACACTCCTGTGACAGCGGGCGTGTAGCGCGCCGCGTTCCCGCTAGGCCGCGGCATGGGCGCCGCCATGACAGTCTACAAACAGCCAGCATACAGCGGCCAATCCGGTGCTTGGCCGCACCCACTTTCTCTCACTCACCCAATCCCTGTGCACCAAGGGGTATATAAGAGACTGCAGGATCAGTCTGCAGGCATCCTGGACTTTGTGTCACTCCTGCGACCCATGTGTAAGGATCTGTTCCGTTACTCCTGTGTTCCTGGCTCTCTGGCTAAAGACCTGTACTCCTGGTTATCTGCACAAGCTCCGTGGAACTTCAAGGCCCAGCAATACCTGCAAACAGGCTTCACACTCATCACCACCTTGTGTGCTTCAGCCTGCAGTTGAGACTGACTCCAGGTGTGTCTCATTCCAAACACCTGTGATACAGCTTGCTGCTGCCGGTGCTTCAATACCTGCACTGTGAAGTCAGACTCCTGCCTCTGCTACCAGGTTTGCCATTTAACACCTTGCTGCCTAAAGTTTCCTGTTTTATATCTGCACTGGTTTCCAAACCAGAACCACTTTACAAGCACCCGTTCTTCTGTTTATTACATTTCCGGTTTCTACAGTCATCTGCCATCCAGTTGCCATAGACTTTTCAGCTATTACGCTGTGTGATTGACATTTTACATCTGTGATTATTATTTCTGCTGCCATTTCTGTTATTATCATCTGCAAATAAATATCATTGCGCTGATGCGCTGAAACAACATCCAGCCTCCTCGTTTCCTCCCTTATACCTCCACTGACCCACTAGCGCCCCCTCTGGGGACACAGACAAGTCCAGACCTGACAGTAAGTCCAGGATCGATGGACTCAGATGGTGGACGGAGTGTGGGGTCAGAGGCCTTGCAAAACCTGGTCTCCCGTCTGGATGGTCAAGAGGCTGCGCAGCAGCAGATGTATCAATTTCTGCAAGGGATGTCCTCCCAGATAGATACACTACAGCAATCCCTGCCTAGTGTACTCACTCCTATTGTTCCTGTTACTCCAGCACCTGCCAGTGCTGTGAGTTCCTCTATGCCGACTGCATCAGCTCCAGTGTCACGTCTGCACCTGCCCGTGCCGAGCAAGTATGATGGCAGTCCAGAGTTATGTCGCGGGTTTCTCAACCAATGTGAAATCCAGTTTGAGTTGTTGCCACATAATTTCCCCACGCCAAGGTCCAAGGTTGCCTACATCATCTCCTTACTTTCTGGATCTGCTCTGAACTGGGTGTCTCCTCTGTGGGAACGTGCTGACCCTCTGATTAACAACTACACAGACTTCGTGTCAACTTTCAGACGGATCTTTGACGAGCCTGGTCGTGCAACATCAGCTTCCGCTGACCTGATTCAACTCTGCCAAGGTACCCGTAGTATGGGACAATATGTTATTCAGTTCCAGACGTTGGCCGCAGAGGTTCAGTGGGATAATCAGGCCCTGGTAGCAGCCTTCTGGCATGGACTTTCTGACCGGATCAAGGATGAACTGGCGACCCGCGACCTTCCTGTTCTATTGTCTGACCTGATCTCCTTGTGCATTAAGTTGGACTCTCGCATCCGTGAACGCAATAATGAACGCGCTCGGAGTGAGCCACGCAGATCAAGGATAATACCTTCTGTACAGTTCCAGTCTCCCTCTTCTGACGAGCCTATGCAGATAAATAGGTCCCGCCTATCTCCTGAGGAGCGGGCAAGAAGAATGCGTGAGAGACTCTGTCTGTACTGTGCGGCTGCGGGCCACCAGATTAACTCCTGCACAGTGCGTTCGGGGAAACGCCAGATCCTGACCTATAAAGGAGGAGTCAAGTTGGGATCTTTTTGTCAAGCTCCTTCCAATCAAGACCTTATCCTTCCTGTGACGTTGGAGACTTCAGTTGGGCTCCAGTCCGCATCAGCATTGGTGGACTGTGGAGCTGCAGGAAATTTCATCACCCAAGCTGCGGTAAATAAATTTTGTTTATCTACATGTGAACTTTCCTGTCCAGTTTATATTACCGCTGTGGATGGAAGTCGAATTTCCAAGGGGAATATTTCCCATCAAACTGCCCCAGTGGTCCTGGGAGTTGGATTCTTACACTCTGAACTGATCAAGTTCTTAGTTATCCCTCAAGCCACCCAGGAGATCGTCTTGGGCATGCCCTGGCTCCAGCTACATAATCCACAGTTTGACTGGTCAACATTGCAGCTTACTTCATGGGGTTCACAGTGTCATCAATCCTGTCTAGCCCAAGTGTGTCCCATAAAGTCTACCGAAGTTAAGACACAGTCAAGTCTCCCAGCAGCCTATCAAGATTTCTCAGACGTCTTCTGTGAAAAGGCCGCTGATGTCCTGCCGCCCCATAGGGAATGGGATTGTCCCATCGATCTCCTTCCTGGCAAGAAGCCACCTAGGGGGCGCACCTACCCGTTGTCTGTTCCTGAAACTGAGGCGATGAGTGTTTACATCAGAGAGAATCTTCAGAAGGGATTCATCCGTCCGTCATCATCACCCGCTGGCGCAGGTTTCTTCTTTGTTAAAAAGAAGGATGGAGGACTGCGTCCATGCATTGACTACCGGGGTCTCAATGACATTACCATCAAAAACAGTTATCCATTACCACTCATTACCGAATTATTTGACAGAGTTAAAGGAGCCCGCATCTTCACCAAGTTAGATCTCCGCGGTGCCTACAATCTCATCAGAATCCGGAGTGGTGACGAGTGGAAAACAGCTTTTAACACTCGAGATGGCCATTACGAATACCTAGTAATGCCATTTGGATTGAGTAATGCTCCAGCAGTGTTCCAACACTTTGTGAACGAAATTTTTCGTGATGTCCTGTATAAGCACCTCGTTGTTTACTTGGATGATATCCTCATCTTCTCCCAAGACCTTCCATCTCATCGTCTACAAGTCCGAGAAGTTCTCCGACGTCTTCGTGAGAACCGTCTTTACGGAAAACTATCTAAATGCACCTTTGAAGTACCCTCTATACCCTTCCTGGGTTATATAATTTCCGGATCGGATCTTCAGATGGACCCGACAAAATTGGAAGCTATTGCCAATTGGTCCATTCCAAATTCTCTCAAGTCTATCCAGCGGTTCCTGGGTTTTGCCAACTACTATAGGAAATTTATTCGGGGATTCTCCACTCTCATCGCTCCTATTACCAACCTGACTCGGAAAGGGGCAAACCATTCCAACTGGTCAGAAGAAGCCTTAGCAGCCTTCCAGAAGATCAAGCTGGCCTTTATGTCTGCCCCAGTTCTGTCTCAGCCAGATGTTAACAAACCGTTCGAGTTGGAGGTGGATGCCTCTACAGTTGGGGTTGGAGCTGTTCTCTCCCAGAGGGGAACCGATGGGAAAGTCCACCCTTGTGGGTTTTATTCTCGCAAATTCCTTCCAGCAGAAGCTAACTACTCCGTTGGAGACCAAGAACTACTGGCGATCAAGCTGGCTCTCGAGGAATGGAGATACCTCCTAGAAGGGGCCAAACATCCGTTCAATATCTACACGGATCATAAAAACCTGCTATACTTAAAGGCAGCTCAGTGCCTTAATCCTCGCCAGTCCAGGTGGGCTATGTTTTTCTCACGTTTTAATTTTAAGCTTCATTTCCGCCCAGGTTCGCAGAATGTTAAAGCTGACGCTCTATCCCGATCCATGGAATCCGAAGAGGAAACACCTGACTCAGTGCCTCATTCCATCCTGAGTCCAGTGGTATTCGCTGCATCCCAAGTCTCCCCGGCTCCTCCTCCTGGTAAGACTTTTGTTTCCCCAGAGCTCCGTCCCAAGTTGCTATCTTGGGCTCATCAATCCAAGTTCACCGGTCATCCTGGTGTTCTGAAGACCTTCAAGTTTCTCTCTGAGACGTACTGGTGGCCAAAGATGAAGGCTGACATCAAGGATTTCGTGGCATCCTGTCCTAAGTGTGTGCAGCATAAGACTCCTCGTCAGTCTCCAGCAGGTCAGTTACAACCATTGTCTGTTCCTAGTCGTCCCTGGTCACACCTGTCCATGGATTTTATCACCGACCTTCCTCCTTCCCAAGGATATAATACCATCTGGGTTGTAGTGGACAGATTTACCAAGATGGCTCATTTTGTCCCTCTCCAGGGTCTCCCGTCTGCCCCGAAACTTGCCCAAATCTTCCTACGGGAGATTTTCCGCTTACATGGTCTACCCTCAGAAATAATATCTGATCGGGGGGTACAGTTTGTAGCGAGGTTTTGGAGGGCCCTCTGTGCTGCCATGCAGGTCAAACTGAAGTTTTCGTCATCATACCATCCTCAGACGAATGGGCAGACAGAGAGAGTTAATCAAGATCTCGAGACGTTTTTAAGATTATATGTTTCATCTTCCCAGGATGACTGGTTCGATCTGCTCCCATGGGCCGAGTTTGCCCACAACTTCCGATACCATACTGCTACTGAAACAACACCATTCTTTGCAGTATATGGGCAACATCCCCGTGTTCCTGATTTCCAAGAACTCCCTCATATGGATGTTCCTGCTGCCACTACTGCTCTGTCTCAGTTTTCATCAATTTGGAAAAAGATTCATGTATCTCTCAAAAAGGCCTCCAGCCGGTACAAATTCTTTGCTGACCGCAAGAGACGTGCGGTTCCTCACCTGAAACCTGGGGACAAGGTTTGGCTATCAACCCGTAACCTCCGTCTTAGGGTTCCGTCCATGAAGTTTGCACCCCGTTTCATTGGTCCTTTCCCTGTTGAAAGAGTCATCAACCCTGTGGCCTATAAACTGAAGTTACCACCTTCTCTGCGTATACCTAACGCTTTTCATGTTTCTCTCCTTAGACCTCTAGTCCTGAACCGTTTTCAGAGTTCTCTTCCAGTTGGCCCCAAAATTCGAACTCAGCGGGGCGTGGAATTCGAGATCGGCAAAATCCTGGACTCTCGTTGCCGGTATGGACGTCTCCAGTACCTGGTCGATTGGTCCGGTTATGGCCCAGAGGAGAGGAGTTGGGTAAACTCATCTGATGTCCATGCTCCAAGGTTGGTCCGTGTCTTCCACAGCACTCATCCATCCAAGCCACGTGGGTGTTCGGTGTCCACCCTTAAAGGGGGGGGTACTGTCAGGAATCGACTCACCAAGCCGACATCTGTCCGCCGCTGCGGACTCCGTCCTGGCTCCCTGCGGTCACCTGTCATCTGTGTCTCTGCCATGGGACGCCATCACGGGCCTGGGAACACTCCTGTGACAGCGGGCGTGTAGCGCGCCGCGTTCCCGCTAGGCCGCGGCATGGGCGCCGCCATGACAGTCTACAAACAGCCAGCATACAGCGGCCAATCCGGTGCTTGGCCGCACCCACTTTCTCTCACTCACCCAATCCCTGTGCACCAAGGGGTATATAAGAGACTGCAGGATCAGTCTGCAGGCATCCTGGACTTTGTGTCACTCCTGCGACCCATGTGTAAGGATCTGTTCCGTTACTCCTGTGTTCCTGGCTCTCTGGCTAAAGACCTGTACTCCTGGTTATCTGCACAAGCTCCGTGGAACTTCAAGGCCCAGCAATACCTGCAAACAGGCTTCACACTCATCACCACCTTGTGTGCTTCAGCCTGCAGTTGAGACTGACTCCAGGTGTGTCTCATTCCAAACACCTGTGATACAGCTTGCTGCTGCCGGTGCTTCAATACCTGCACTGTGAAGTCAGACTCCTGCCTCTGCTACCAGGTTTGCCATTTAACACCTTGCTGCCTAAAGTTTCCTGTTTTATATCTGCACTGGTTTCCAAACCAGAACCACTTTACAAGCACCCGTTCTTCTGTTTATTACATTTCCGGTTTCTACAGTCATCTGCCATCCAGTTGCCATAGACTTTTCAGCTATTACGCTGTGTGATTGACATTTTACATCTGTGATTATTATTTCTGCTGCCATTTCTGTTATTATCATCTGCAAATAAATATCATTGCGCTGATGCGCTGAAACAACATCCAGCCTCCTCGTTTCCTCCCTTATACCTCCACTGACCCACTAGCGCCCCCTCTGGGGACACAGACAAGTCCAGACCTGACAACGGCTATGTGATGGGGACAGGAGGTTATCTACCCATTGGCCAGGATGGCACTCACCAGGTGCACTGGTTGAAGAGGGGGCGCTGCCTGGTGTTGCCACCCTTGGTCAGGGGGTGGAATCACTTAGTAATGGCAGTGCTTGGGCTGGTGGTTCACACCGGTGTTCGGCACCACAATGCACCACAGTGAACAAACTCAAAATAAACTACTAGAATGCTATTCTTTATATATCATTACATCACCACTGCTAGGTAGTGCGCAGATATACAGTACCTTTTCATTGCCATTAATATTTGATTATACCCCCTGACTGCAGGAAACATCGCTGGGCAGCGCCCTCCTTGGCTAGGCACTGCTGATTTCTCCACAGTGTGACAAGAATTACTGTGTGGGCATGATGTGTAAGGGGTACTATGGTGTGACATAATGTGTATAAGGGGTACTACTGTGTAATGTAATTTGAATTGGGAGTACTATTGTGTGGTCATGCCCCTTTTCCACAAGATCATGCAACTTTTTTGCCCATGCACCTTCCCTATTTCAAATATGGGGGGGGGGGGGCAGTCCCTTACTTTGCCAGGGGCGCCCGGGTCCTAGATACACCTCTGCAAGCAGCTTCTGCTTATTAAAATTATATGCGGCATGCCTATATTCTGTGTGTAGCATTTTATATGCAGATACAGCCACAATAAACCACAGTATATAGACATGCTGCATATAATTTTAATCAGCAGAAGCTGCTTGTGCATCCTAGTCACATAGCAATGCTAATAAGATTCATTTTTAGCAAAAATAGGCACCCAACATTAGCAGACCTGCCAGCTGACTCATGCAAGGCATCTCCTGCTGCATGGCGCATTGAGGCAAGATTTATGAGGACTCATCTGTATCCAAGCAGAGGCAGAGGTCACAGTGTTAGCAGCCGTATGTGAGTGGGTTGGTTGGTTGGTTGGTTGGTTGTGCAGTAGTGTTCGGCATATGTGTAAGGGGCATTATGCGTGTCATATGTATAAATGCCTTAATAATGTGTGGCAAATGTGTAAGGGGCACTATGATGTCATTATGTGTATAAGGGCATTAATAATGTGTGACATATGTGTAAGGGGCACTATGTGTGTCCTTATGTATATAAAGGCATTAATAAAGGTTGGCATAATGTGTAAGGCGCATTATGTATATAATGACATTAATAATACTGTGTGGTCTAATGTAAATAAAGATCAATATGGTGTGGAGTAATGTGAATAAGGAGTAATTCAGTGTGATGTTAAGTGAATAAGGGGCACTACTGTGAGGAGTAATGTTTATAAGGTAAAGTGGTACTACTGTGTGATGTAACGTGAATTGGGAACACTATCGCATGATAACTTTTGAATAAGGTTGCAGTACTGTGTGGTGTTATTTGAATGGGGGGTACTATTGTGTGGCCATGCCCCTTGCCATCAAAAACACACTCCTTTTTGGGCGGTGCGCCAAATGTGCGCACTGTTCCTATTTAAAATATAGGGGGTAGGAATACCAAAATAAGGACTGATATGGCTTAGGGGTGATGGTGATGGGAAAGGGGTGCAGTGTCAGAGGTGGAACTAGCGGTGGTGCTAGGGGGCACCAGCCAAAATCTTGCCTAGGGCATCATATTGGTTAGGGCCAGCTCTGGATACAAACACAAAGTTTAAGAGTTTCACATCACTGATCTCTAGAGTGCAAATGATACATGAGATAATCTCATAAAGACAAGATCAGAAATGTGATATAAATCATCAGTAATAGTCAATAAAACCCACTAGTGGGTTTCAGTAAGGAACAAAAATCAACTGGTACATAAGTAACAAGGAATGCTCTGAACCAGCAGTAGTTGCTACTGGCAACAACAGAAGTGCATGACAATAGAGTTCACACAGAGAAACAGGCCAGTGGATGTTACTCCTGGCAAACACAGTAACCTACACAAAGGAGCAATACTACTGCTAAGAGATGATTAGACAAGGACAGACAGAGAAAGACTGAGACCAGGAATTGGTCTGAGGACAGACTAATAGGGTGGTGACTATGTACACGGTTAAACTGGTCTGAGAGAGAGACTGTAGTGGAATGGGACTGTGGTAATAGAGACAAATGTGGTGGTTATGTGTGAAGCAGCTGTATGCAAATAAAATGATAATGGATAGCAAGCAGAAAGAGCAAAGATTAGAGATGAGCGGGTTCGGTTCCTCGGAATCCAAACCCCCCCGAACTTCACCCATTTTACACGGTTCCGAGGCAGACTCGAATCTTCCCGCCTTGCTTGGTTAACCCGATCGCGCCCGAACGTCATCATCCCGCTGTCGTATTCTCGCGAGATTCGTATGCTATATAAGGAGCCGCGCGTCGCCGCCATTTTCACTCGTGCATTGGAGATGATAGGGAGAGGACGTGCAGCGTTCTCTCAGTTGTGTTCAGTGTGCTGCAAATATCTGTGCTCAGTGTGCTGCAAATATCTGTGCTCAGTGTGCTGCAAATATCTGTGCTCAGTGTGCTGCAAATATCTGTGCTCAGTGTGCTTGCAAATATCTGTGCTCAGTGTGCTGAAAACATCTACGTTCTCTGCCTGAAAAATGCTCCATATCTGTGCTCAGTGTGCTGCAAATATCTGTGCTCAGTGTGCTTTATTGTGGGGACTGGGGACCATCAGTATTATATAGTAGGAGGACAGTGCAGAATTTTGCTGACCAGTGACCACCAGTATTATATCAGTACGGTACAGTAGTCCACTGCTCTACCTACCTCTGTGTCGTCAAGTATACTATCCATCCATACCTGTGGTGCATTTTAGTTGTTGTACGCACTATACATAGTAGGAGGACAGTGCATAATTTTGCTGACCACCAGTATATAATATATAGCAGTACGGTACAGTAGGCCACTGCTCTACCTACCTCTGTGTCAAGTATACTATCCATCCATACCTGTGGTGTATTTTAGTTGTGCGCAGTATATATAGTAGGAGTACAGTGCATAATTTTGCTAACCACCAGTATATAATATATAGCAGTACGGTACAGTAGGCCACTGTTCTACCTACCTCTGTGTCGTCAAGTATACTATCCATCCATACCTGTGGTGCATTTTAGTTGTGCGCAGTATATATAGTAGGAGTACAGTGCATAATTTTGCTGACCACTAGTATATAATATATAGCAGTACGGAACAGTAGGCCACTACTCTACCTACCTCTGTGTCGTCAAGTAAACTATTCATCCATACCTGTGGTGCATTTTAGTTGTTGTGCGCAGTAGTAGGAGGACAGTGCATAATTTTGCTGACCACCAGTATATAATATATAGCAGTACGGTACAGTAGGCCACTGCTCTACCTACCTCTGTGTCATCAAGTATACTATCCATCCATACCTGTGGTGCATTATAGTTGTGCGCAGTATATATAGTAAGAGGACAGTGCATAATTTTGCTGACCACCAGTATGTAATATACAGCAGTACGGTACAGTAGGCCATTGCTATTGATATATTACTGGCATATAATTCCACACATTAAAAAATGGAGAACAAAAATGTGGAGGATAAAATAGGGAAAGATCAAGATCCACTTCCACCTCGTGCTGAAGCTGCTGCCACTAGTCATGGCCGAGACGATGAAAGGCCATCAACGTCGTCTGCCAAGGCCGATGCCCAATGTCATAGTAGAGAGCATGTAAAATCCAAAAAACAAAAGTTCAGTAAAATGACCCAAAAATTAAAAGCGTCTGATGAGAAGCGTAAACTTGTCAATATGCCATTTACGACATGGCGTGGCAAGGAACGGCTGAGGCCCTGTCCTATGTTCATGGCTAGTGGTTCAGCTTCACATGAGGATGGAAGCACTCATCCTCTCGCTAGAAAAATGAAAAGACTTAAGCTGGCAAAAGCACAGCAAAGAACTGTGCGTTCTTCTAAATCACAAATACCCAAGGAGAGTCCAATTGTGTCGGTTGCGATGCCTGACCTTCCCAACACTGGACGGGAAGAGGTGGCGCCTTCCACCATTTGCACGCCCCCTGCAATTGTTGAAAGGAGCACCCGCAGTCCAGTTCCTGATAGTCAAATTGAAGATGTCACTGTTGAAGTACACCAGGATGAGGATATGGGTGTTGCTGGCGCTGAGGAGGAAATTGACAAGGAGGATTCTGATGGTGAGGTGGTTTGTTTAAGTCAGGCACCCGGGGAGACACCTGTTGTCTGTGGGACGAATATGGCCATTGACATGCCTGGTCAAATTACAAAAAAAATCACCTCTTCGGTGTGGAATTATTTTAACAGAAATGCGGACAACAGGTGTCAAGACGTGTGTTGCCTTTGTCAAGCTGTAAGTAGGGGTAAGGACGTTAACCACCTAGGAACATCCTCCCTTATACGTCACCTGGAGCGCATTCATCAGAAGTCATTGACAGGTTCAAACACTTTGTGTGACAGCGGAAGCAGTCCACTGCCATCTAAATCTCTTCCTCTTGTAACCAAGCTCCTGCAAACCACACCACCAACTCCCTCAGTGTCAATTTCCTCCTTAGACAGGAAAGCCAATAGTCCTGCAGGCCATGTCACTGGCAAGTCTGACGAGTCCTCTCCTGCCTGGGATTCCTCCGATGCATCCTTGAGTGTAACGCCTATTGCTGCTGGCGCTGCTGTTGTTGCTGCTGGGAGTCGATCGTCATCTCAGAGGGGAAGTCGAAAGACCACTTGTACTACTTCCAGTAAGCAATTGACTGTCCAACAGTCCTTTGCGAGGAAGATGAAATATCACAGCAGTCATCCTGCTGCAAAGCGGATAACTCAGGTCTTGGCAGCTTCGGTGGTGTTAAACGTGTGTCCGGTATCCAGCATTAATTCACAGGGAACTAGAGAATTGCTTGAGGTAGTGTGTCCCCGGTACTAAATACCATCTAGGTTCCATTTCTCTAGGCAGGCGATACCGAGAATGTACACAGATGTCAGAAAAAGAGTCACCAGTGTCCTAAAAAATGCAGTTGTACCCAATGTCCACTTAACCACGGACATGTGGACAAGTGGAGCAGGGCAGACTCAGGACTATATGACTGTGACAGCCCACTGGGTAAATGTATTGCCTCCCGCAGCAAGAACAGCAGCGGCGGCACCAGTAGCAGCATCTCGCAAACGCCAACTCGTTCCTAGGCAGGCTACGCTTTGTATCACCGCTTTCCATAAGAGGCACACAGCTGACAACCTCTTACGGAAACTGAGGAACATCATCGCAGAATGGCTTACCCCAATTGGACTCTCCTGGGGATTTGTGACATCGGAAAACGCCACCAATATTGTGCGTGCATTACATGTAGGCAAATTCCATCACATCCCATGTTTTGCACATACATTGAATTTGGTGGTGCAGAGTTATTTAAAAAACGACAGGGGTGTGCAAGAGATGCTGTCGGTGGCATTCAGCCACAGCGTGCCGAAGACTGGAGCACCAGCAAACACTCCGGAACCTGCCCCGCCATCATCTGAAGCAAGAGGTGGTAACGAGGTGGAATTCAACCCTCTATATGCTTCAGAGGATGGAGGAGCAGCAAAAGGCCATTCAAGCCTATACAGCTACCTACGATATAGGCAAAGGAGGGGGAATGCACCTGACTCAAGCGCAGTGGAGAATGATTTCAACGTTGTGCAAGGTTCTGCAACCCTTTGAACTTGCCACACGTGAAGTCAGTTCAGACACTGCCAGCCTGAGTCAGGTCATTCCCCTCATCAGGCTTTTGCAGAAGAAGCTGGAAAGATTGAAGGAGGAGCTAAAACGGAGCGATTCCGCTAGGCATGTGGGACTTGTGGATGGAGCCCTTAATTCGCTTAACCAGGATTTACGGGTGGTCAATCTGTTGAAATCAGAGTACTACATTTTGGCCACCGTGCTCGATCCTAGAATTAAAACCTACGTTGTATCTCTCTTTCCGGCAGACACAAGTCTGCAGAGGTTCAAAGACCTGCTGGTGAGAAAATTGTCAAGTCAAGCGGAACGTGACCCATCAACAGCTCCTCCTTCACATTCTCCCGCAACTGGGGCTGCGAGGAAAAGGCTAAGAATTCCGAGCCCACCCGCTGGCGGTGATGCAGGGCAGTCTGGAGTGAGTGCTGACATCTGGTCCGGACTGAAGGACCTGCCAACAATTACTGACATGTCGTCTACTGTCACTGCATATGATTCTGTCACCATTGAAAGAATGGTGGAGGATTATATGAGTGACCGTATCCAAGTAGGCACGTCAGACAGTCCGTACGTATACTGGCAGGAAAAAGAGGCAATTTGGAGGCCCTTGCACAAACTGGCTTTATTTTGCCTAAGTTGCCCCCCCCCCCCCCCCCACACCCCTCCAGTGTGTACTCCGAAAGAGTGTTTAGTGCAGCCGGTCACCTTGTCAGCAATCCGCATACAAGGTTACTTCCACAATATGTGGAGAAGATGATGTTCATCAAAATGAATTATAATCAATTCCTCTGTGGAGACATTCACCAGCAGCAATTGCCTCCAGAAAGTACACAGAGACCTGAGATGGTGGATTTCAGTGGGGACGAATTAATAATCTGTGAGGAGGAGGATGTACACTGTGAAAGGGGTGAGGAATCGGATGATGAGGAGGAGGTGGACATCTTGCCTCTGTAGAGCCAGTTTGTGCAAGGAGAGATTGATTGCTTCATTTTTGGTGGAGGCCCAAACCAACCAGTCATTTCAGTCAGTCGTGTGGCAGACCCTGTCGCTGAAATGATGGGTTTGCTAAAGTGTGCATGTCCTGTTTATACAACATAAGGGTGGGTGGGAGGGCCCAAGGACAATTCCATCTTGCACCTCTTTTTTCTTTAATTTATCTTTGCATCATGTGCTGTTTGGGGACTATTTTTAAATCTGCCATCCTGTCTGACACTGCAGTGCCACTCCTAGATGGGCCAGGTGTTTGTGTCGGCGACTTGGGTCGCTTAGCTTAGTCACACAGCGACCTTGGTGCACCTCTTTTTTTCTTTGCATCATGTGCTGTTTGGGGACTATTTTTTAATCTGCCATCCTGTCTGACACTGTAGTTCCACTCCTAGATGGGCCAGGTGTTTGTGTCGGCGACTTGGGTCGCTTAGCTTAGTCACACAGCAACCTTGGTGCACCTCTTTTTTTCTTTGCATCATGTGCTGTTTGGGGACTATTTTTTTTAATCTGCCATCCTGTCTGACACTGCAGTGCCACTCCTAGATGGGCCAGGTGTTTGTGTCGACCACTTGGGTCGCTTAGCTTAGTCATCCAGCAACCTCGGTGCAAATTTTAGGACTAAAAATAATATTGTGAGGTGTGAGGTGTTCAGAATAGACTGGAAATAGAGTGGAACTTATGGTTATTGAGGTTAATAATACTATGGGATCAAAATGACCCCCAAATTCTATGATTTAAGCTGTTTTTGAGGTTTTTTTTTTTAAAAACACCCAAATCCAGCAAAAAAATTTCAGGGAGGTTTTGCCAAAATGCGTCCGAATCCAAAACACGGCAGCGGAACCGAATCCAATACCAAACCACAAAACCCGAAAAATTTCCGGTGCACATCTCTAGCAAAGATACAGACAAGACACAGAAACAAGTATTGTGTGGAAGATTTCACACTGCAGCTGATGCTAAGGCATACAGGAACCAGACAGGACTGGGTCTGGCAAGGAAACTTTAGCATGAGAACTCAGAGGACTGGAAGTTTCTCACAAGAAGCAGGAACTATACAATGAACTCCTACAAACAGCACATGAAACAGGGACACAAAATAGGGATAGATTGCAGGGACAAACAAACAAGGATTTTGCAAAGCTGTAGCTATGAAAGAATGGAAGCAATGTTCCAACAGGACTGGGAATTGACACAGAGGGCCAAAGGCTGCCGCTGCAACCAAGCTCTATGACCAGCAAGCAGTGCAAGGCAGATTCAGGAGATAAAGGGAACTGTAGCCAATTAACAGCCTCCTGCAGCCAAGCCTCCAAAGATTGCTAATCACATTGCTATAGCAATTAAGTAGACAGAACAGAGCTGCAATTAAGCAGACAGAACAGAGCTGCAGCAGTACATGTAACAATACAGTAAAATAACTCATGTTCTTCTTGAGAGGTGCTCCAAAAATCAGTATAATAATTAACACAGCCTGTTACTATAGAATATAGAGTTTGTCTACAGTGTACCTGTTAGCTCAGGCAAGTATTGATTAGAATTATTTATTTTTATATTTATGTTGTGTTGAATCGATTTCTAAGTGAAACAATAGCTTTTTTATTTTTTATTATGTTCTATGTGAGCACTTGCAAACGTCAATTGTTATTAGCTGCTGGAAAGCAATATTTATTTTTCTGGGGGCCTAAGTCAGACCTGATCGCTAGCAAGTGATTTTTGCACTGCTGCGATAATCGCCGCTTACAGGGAATTTTTGATTTAGTCGCTTGTGCAGTGTCTGCGCAGCCCAGGACTTACTCAGCTGCTGCGATCACATCAGCCTCTCCAGAAAACTCCCTGAAAACGGTCAGTTGACACCCACAAATGCCTACTTCCTGTCAATCTCCTTGCGATCGCCCGTGCGAACGGATCCTTCCCACAAACACATCGCTGAGCGGCGATCCACTTTGTACCAGTGCGATGCACCTGCGCATTGCGGCGCATACGCATGCGCAGTTTGTGCCTGATCGCACGCTGTGTGAAAACGCACAGCAGCGATCAGGTCTGAATTACTCCCTTAGAATTAGGGAGTCATTGGCATCAGGAATCATTATGTTTTGCATAATTCAAAATTAATTTTGGATTTATATCTGAAGCAATTAGTATTTAAGTCATTCTGCAAAGCCTAACTATTATTACATTTCAACCTATAAACTACAGCCAGCCATCTTCTGTCTCACCAGCCAGCTCCTTTTGCCTTTCATCCAGTCCCCTTCGGTCTCTCCAGCCAACCCACTTCTGTCTCACCAGCCAGCCCTCTTTTTATCACCAGCCAGCTCCCCTTCTGTGTCACCAGCCAGCCCACTACGGTCTCTTCAGTCAGCCTACTTCAGACCATCTAGCCAGCCCCCTTCAGACCTTCTAGCCAGCACAATTTTGTCTCACCAGCCAGCCCCCTTCTGTCTCTCCAACCAGCTTCCTTCTGTCTCTCCAACCAGCTCCTCTTCTATCTTACCAGACAGTCCCTGTGGACCTTCAGCCAGCACCATTTTGTGTCACCAGCCAGCACGCTGCTGTCTCACTAGCCAGCATCCGTCTGTTTCACCAGCCAACCCCCTTCTGTCACACAAGCCAGCCCACTTATGTCTCTCCAACCAGCCCCCTTCTGTCTCACCATCTAGCACCCTACTGTCTTGCTAGCCAGCACGCTTCTGTCTCTGCAGCCAGCCCTCCCTTCTGTGTCACTAGCCAGCCCCCCTTCTGTGTCACTAGCCAGCCCCCCTTCTGTCTCATCAGCCAGCCCCCCTCCCCCCACCCCTTCTGTCTCTTCTGGCCCCCTGTTTCCCCATCCAGTGTCTCCTTCTGTCTCCTCAGGCCCCAAGCAAGCCCCCCTCTTTTTCTCCAGGTCCCGCCTCCGGTAGCCCACACGCATTTACCTTCTCCTGTTTGCATCAGCCCCAATATAAAAAAATAAAGGGTAAACACTGGAATCTGTTAGCAGATTTGAAATAATTACAAATAAAATGGAAGAATGGGGTGTGGAGTTTTTAATAGTCTTGTTAAAAGACTAACTTTCCTCAGTACGGATACATGGAACATAGAATAGAGAAGATGCAAATAGAGATTGAGGACTTAAAGTCTCAATGGTTTGGAAAGAGCCAATGCTGCATTCTCTCAAGCTTGCAAGAAGGATATCCCAAACGAAGACCTGATCGCTGCCGTGCGTTTTCGTACAGCGAGTGATCAGGTCTGAACTGCACATGCGTATGCACTGCAATGCGCAGGCGCGTTGGACAGGGGAGCGACGGACAGCGACGGGATGGTGCGACAAATCTGATCACAGCGGGTATCACAAGAAGATTGACAGGAAGAGGGCGTTTGTGGGTGGCAACTGACCGTTTTAAGGGAGTGTCTGGAAAAATGCAGGAGGGACTAGTCATTTGGAGGGAGGATTCCTGACGTCAGGTCCGGCCCCAATCATCGCAGCGGCTGAGTAAGTCCTGGGCTGTGCAGAGACTGCACAAACTTCTGTTTGTGCAGCTCTCCTGCACATGCGATCGCACACCTGCACAGCGAATTCCCCCTCCCCCTATAGGTGGCGACTACTTGATCGCAGGGATGAAAAAAACGCACCCTAGCGATCAGGTCTGAATTACCCACTTAGTGAAAAGCCAGACTTTCTGACCTACCTGCTAGGGATAAGGAGGAGACCACAGTTGATATGCCTTTATATAAATACATTCAGATTTTAATGATTCCTGGAATAAAGAACAATGGCTTATAGGTGAAACGGATCAAATCCCACAATGACAGTTCCTTTTGGCAGAATGAGAATGGTTTTCTGAAAAGTAAAATTGTCAGCATAAGGTGTGTTCCAGAACACCAGGTTATTATCGTATATCAAAGTATAAATGACTCTGAGCCTCCTGAAAATTTAGTCTTCAGTGTGTATAAGGTGCTACCAGTTTTTGTGGATGATGAGGACTGTGTTTTTACAATACTTTGGGGTCTATGTACTAAGCTTTGGAGACAGATAAAGTGGAAAGAGATAAAGTACCAGTCAGCTCCAAACTGTAATTTTTCAAACACAGCCTGTAACATGGCAGTTAGGAAGTGATTTGTTTGCACTTTATCTCTCTACACTTTAACACTTTGGACCAGTGGCATCACACAGCTGGTGCAGGAGGTGCGGCCCCCACTCGAGTGTGACACCTGGAGTGGGTGACACCAAAATGCTGGCTCCTCCGAAGTGACAGGAGCCTGATGTTGCAGTGTGAAGGTCTCCTACAGTACCCGGCTCCTGTCATAGAAGAGTAGCCGACAGCGCAAGGAGACTGTCTCCGTGGATGCTGGGAGTGACGATTTCCGGGATCCCCACAAGGCCATACCCCTTCTATATAAGGCCACCCCTCTTTTTGTGCAGGCGCGCCGGGAGATCAGGGGTGCGCACCGGGTGACACCTCTCCTTTGGACCACCTTTAGTGGATGTTGAAGTACTATCATTACTCGCAGCTGCCACAGCACTAGTACTGGGTTGCACACTGGGTGACGCCTCTGCTTTGGACCACCTTTAGTAGATGTTGAAGTACTATCAATACTTGCAGTAACAGTGGTACACTGGTACATAATGATCTTTATTTTGCAACACAATGCCTGAACCTGAATAACACACACGTTTTATTTTTATTTTTTACACACTGCGACTCACAGCACTTCTAGTAATGGTGGTACACTGGCATCTAATGAACATTATTTTACGACACAATGTCAGAACCAGAACAACACACGTTTTATGTTTTACATACTATGACTCACAGCGCTTCTAACAATGGTGGCACACTGGTAACTAATGCATGTTATTTTTTGATAGTTTTATTTACATTTTTAACAAAGTGCCTGCACTAAACAACACACACCACAGTGCTTCCCTAACACAGTAACTGCAGTGATGCAACCCACAGCCATTCACAGTCTGACACAGTCACAGTAGTGCAACAGTAGTGTTGCAGCCCACAGCCCTTCTCTAACACAGTCACTGCAGTGATGCAACCTACAGTCATTCACAGTCACAGTAGTGCTCAGCCCACAGCCCTTTACTAACACCGTCACTCAGTTATACAACCCACAGCCATTCACAGTCTGACACAGTCACAGTAGTGCTCAGCCTATAGCCCTTTACTAACACAGTCACTCAGGTATACAACCCACAGCCATTCACAGTCTGACACAGTCACAGTAGTGCTCAGCCTATAGCCCTTTACTAACACAGTCACTCAGGTATACAGCCCACAGTCATTCACAGTCTGACACAGTCACAGTACTGCTCAGCCCACAGCCCTTTACTAACACAGTCACTGCAGTGATGCAACCTACAGTCATTCACAGTCTGACACAGTCACAGTAGTGCTCAGCCTATAGCCCTTTACTAACACAGTCACTCAGTTATACAACCCACAGCCATTCACAGTCTGACACAGTCACAGTAGTGCTCAGCCCACAGCCCTTTACTAACACAGTCACTCAGTTATACAACCCACAGCCATTCACAGTCTGTCACAGTCACAGTAGTGCTCAGCCTATAGCCCTTTACTAACACAGTCACTCAGGTATACAGCCCACAGTCATTCACAGTCTGACACAGTCACAGTAGTGCTCAGCCTATAGCCCTTTACTAACACAGTCACTCAGGTATACAGCCCACAGTCATTCACAGTCTGACACAGTCACAGTACTGCTCAGCCCACAGCCCTTTACTAACACAGTCACTCAGTTATACAACCCACAGCCATTCACAGTCTGACACAGTCACAGTAGTGCTCAGCCCACAGCCCTTTACTAACACCGTCACTCAGTTATACAACCCACAGCCATTCACAGTCTGACACAGTCACAGTAGTGCTCAGCCCATAGCCCTTTACTAACACAGTCACTCAGTTATACAACCCACAGCCATTCACAGTCTGTCACAGTCACAGTAGTGCTCAGCCTATAGCCCTTTACTAACACAGTCACTCAGGTATACAGCCCACAGTCATTCACAGTCTGACACAGTCACAGTAGTGCTCAGCCTATAGCCCTTTACTAACACAGTCACTCAGGTATACAGCCCACAGTCATTCACAGTCTGACACAGTCACAGTACTGCTCAGCCCACAGCCCTTTACTAACACAGTCACTCAGTTATACAACCCACAGCCATTCACAGTCTGACACAGTCACAGTAGTGCTCAGCCCACAGCCCTTTACTAACACCGTCACTCAGTTATACAACCCAAAGCCATTCACAGTCTGTCACAGTAGTGCTCAGCCCACAGCCCTTTACTAACACCGTCACTCAGTTATACAACCCACAGCCATTCACAGTCTGACACAGTCACACAGTAGTGCCTAATAAAATGGCAAAAAAAAAAGAAAGAATGAGATCTGTTGGTGCACTGCACTCAGGGAACTTCTAGATGCTTAGTTCTATGACAATGGGATGTACAGTATATCGGCAGAGCCAAACATCTAGAAGTTCCCCGAGTGCACCAACAGATCTCATCCTTTCTTTTTTTATGCATTTTTATTTAGAATCTATATATTGTGAGATAGGGAGTACCGTCTTAAGGTGCATACACGCTTACCAAGAAAATGAGCGACGTCACTCATTTTCCCCCTTCCTGAGCGATGTCGCTCATTTTCTGGGCAAGTGTGTATGCTGCCAATGATGATCGATGCGTGGCCCCGATGTTCGACAACAATCGCCGCTGTCGGCAGTGCATGCATGCTCGATCTGGACTGTCATCCAGGAGCTGCATGCACGGCCGACCGCTGCATGACATCACTGAGCGATATGAACAGTTATATCGCTCAGTGTGTACGGGCAGCCGCCGACTGCCTGGCCCAGGAGGGGAAACACTAGATGACGTCGCTCATAGAGTGCCGTCATCTAGTGTGTATGGACCTTTAGAGCATATATCTCCAGGAATAAAGACTAAATATAAATATTACAATGAAAGTTTCAAAACATGCAAGATCCAATGCCAGGAAGATTAAATTTTGCTTTGTTTTGAAATCCAAGCCTGACTGGAAAACTTGAGCCTGGTTCAGAACTACTCAGAAAAGGCAAATTCGGATGGGTTCAGTTCTCAGAAAACCAAACCCGCACATCCCTACTACCTACATTTCCAACAAAAAAGGGAAGAATAGAGAAAGCTTGTCATTTGTAGATGCACATTAATAAAATGTAACTTTTATTAATATTTATGTTAAGATAATAAGGACAGTCAGTGAAATATAAAATTGACAGAGAGTGTATATAAAGTTCAGAATTGTGTTTACAGGATAATCCGCGCTGTACAAGTCTAGGAACTGTCAACCTAAATTTAGTATTTAACTATGTGTATTTTTTGCACCATTTATTTCAATATAGCAATAAATAAATACATGTTTATAGCCAATGTATTGCAGTGTCTGAGTCTTTACTTTTATCTTTTATGTTTTGTGTTGAAATGGTTGTGGAACTCACAGTTCTCTAGGAGTACCACATAAATTCTGTGTCCATTACCTTAGCCAGAATGATTTAAATAATGTTTAACTTTAAAAATATGTATCCACCAGTGTAAATTGTATGAAAGGTTATAAATCAATGGTGTGGATCACATAGGGAAGATTTCACTTTCCGATGATTATATTGCCGGCTGTATTTGCGCAACACCCATGGCACTTCACGACAGCAGAGCATTTACCTAATTCTCCTCCAATTGCTCTATAGTGCATTTTGGTGATACTAAAATAATGTGAAAAGGGGTTGGGAACACCTTTTTATCACATTATTTAAATAAAAATTATTTTGGATAAATATGCCTGTAAGGGTATAAAATCTGAATACTCTACAAACTGTTTTGTTTTTTCTCTACATTGACAAAAGGCAGCTGACATTGAACTAATGCTGTAACGGGTGTAGTATGGTATGCCGGCGGTCGGGCTCCCGGCGACCAGCATACCGCCGGCATACCGACAGTGTGGCGAGCGCAAATGAGCCCCTTGCGCGCTCGCCACGCTGCAGGCATGGTGGCGCACCACGCTATTTTATTCTCTCTCCAGGGGGGTCGTGGACCCCCACGAGGAAGAATAAGTGTCGGTATGCCGGCTGTCGGGATTCCGGCGCCGGTATACTGTGCGCCGGGATCCTGACAGCCGGCATACTGAAGACCACCCGCTGTAACACATTCACTCGTTTTTAAGTAGTTATATAAGTAAATGAATGCAGAAACATAGGTATCCATTCTGATGTGACATAAAGATGACTGTAACCAAACCGTACGGAATGCAAAAAAGTGATCAGACACCTCCATATACTTTGCTGTAATCGCACAACAGGTGAAAAACTATAGAACATACTTAAGGGTATTGCAGCTTGAGAAATACGCGACATACAGTACTCAAAATATAACATGATATGAACACCACAAAAAATAAAAAATAAATAATAATAATAATAATAATAATTATAAAAAATAATAATAATAACAACTGATATTTATTATGTTCTTGCTTGTGAGTCTATGTGATCCACACTATTGAGTTATAACCTTTGATACAATTGTCACTGGTGGATGCACACTGTATTATTAATGTTAAATATTTTTAACATTCTGGCTGGAAATGGAAACAGAATTTATGTGATACTGCTTGAGTACTGTGACTTCCACAACTTTCCAATACAAAAGATAAAAGTAAAGACTCCGACACTGAAATGTACCAATACATTGGATATAGAAATTGATTTATTAAAATAAATGGCACATAAAATACACGTAGCTAAATACAAAATTTATGTTGTCAGTTCCTAGACTAGTACAGCACGGATTTTCTTGTAAAAACAATTCTGAACTTTATGTACTTTTTATCAACCTCATTGCACTCGCTGCTGGTATGCTGGCTGCCAGTATGCCGGCTGCCGGTATGCTGCTGTTGGGATACTCACAGCCAGCATCCCGACAGCCAGTATATCATATGTATTCCATGCAGTTCCTCACCCGCCTATCTTTTCCTAACATCTCTGATCAAATCTCGCCAAATTTAGAGCAGTATATACTGCTGCACCTGTGTATAATGCCCACATGTACCCTTGGGCTCATATATTGTGTGTAAAATCTGGCTCTAATACTAGCCAGTGCCTCCTCAGCCATTTACCTCACCACACGTCACTGGACCAGAAGGCTAGTCTTTGCTCATCATGTACATCAGTGAGTCTTGGGCCACTGCATATCGGGAACACCTTACAAGACCTGCTGTTTTGGAGCATCACAATTTGACACTTGTCAAAGTCGCTCAAATCTTTATGCTTGCCCATTTTTCCTGCTTTCAAGACATCAACTTTAAGAACCGAGTGTTCAGCTGGGATGTAGTTACCTGAACGCCGGTCAGGAGACCGCTGGTCACATTACCTCCCCCTACATTCCGTCCCTCACAATCCCGACCAGCAGGGACTATTCCCACACATGGGTGTCCACGTCACCCATAGAGTGGGAATAGAACCCGTGGTGACCACTGGTCGCCACAAAGCCCACAAGTGGCTTGCTACGCTCACCAACCCTTCCCACACACACACACACACGCCGGCATTCTGCAGCAGGGATCCCGGCGTCGGTATGCTGACCGCCGGGATCCCCAGCGTCGGTAACATGTTACACATCCGTTCGCTTGGTATTTAATATATCCCACCCCTTGACAGGTGACATTGTAACAATGTTATTTACTTCCCTTGTCAGTGGTTTTAATGTTTTTTTTTAGTGCTGTTAGCTGTATGGTTTATGCCCCATGTATACCCTTCACATGTTTTTGGCCTTTATGTTAGTAAATTAGAAAATAATCTGTAGATAAAGCACAAATGGTAAATACAGTACAGTCAAATACTATATCCAGCCCACACTGCTTTATTTAGGACAGTCTGTTACCTGACAAACTGAGGATTATACTGAGCCATAGTAATGGATAAACTCTGCTGTCCCCTGATAGTTGTATTTTTGACACTGCTAGCTATAAGGTGGAAGGCACCATATTGGGGAAGTGTGCATAACATAATGTAATACATATGATTATTATTATTATTATCCTTTATTTATATGGCACCACAAGGGTTCCGCAGCGCCCAATTACAGAGTACATAAATAATCAAACAGGAAAACAGCAACTTACAGTTGATGACAGTATAGGACAAGTACAGGGTAAATAAACATAGTTACATCAGCAGATGACACTGGAATAAGTATCAGGTGGCTGAAGACTGCTGGATGTGGTACAGTTGAAGATTATTAAAGTAAGACAAAGGATAAGCACATGAGGGAAGAGGGCCCTGCTCGTGAGACCTTACAATCTAAAGGGGAGGGGTAGACAGACAGGGGTGACACAGATGGGGTACATAGAGAATGTGGAACAGATGCTTAGGATGAGATTTGGCTGGGTTTGGTGAAGAAGTGGCTCTTGAGAGCCCGTTTGAAGTTTTGTAGAGAGGTTGAGAGGTAGAGAATTCCAGAGAAGTGGTGCAGCACGTGAAAAATCTTGGAGGTAGGAGTGGGAGGAAGTAATCCGTAGGCAGGAGAGTCGTCGTGCATTAGCAGAGCGAAGAGGACGGGTGGGAGTGTAAAGGGAGATAAGGTCAGAGATGTAGGTGGGAGAGGAGTGGGTGAGGGCTTTGTAAGAGAGTGTGAGAAGCTTGAAATGGATTCTGAAAGGGAAGGGGAGCCAGTGAAGGTCTAGTAGGAGAGGAGAGGTAGACGTAGTGCATTTGGTGAGGAAAATGAGCCGGCCAGCAGCATTGAGGATAGATTGGAGTGGAGAGAGGTGTTTGTCAGGAATGCCAGTCAGGAGGAGACTACAGTAGTCTAGTCTGGAGATCACTAGTGAGTGGATAAGAGTCTTAGTAGCATCCTGGGTCAGAAAGGGTCTGATCCTGGAAATATTTTTTAGATGAAAACGGCAGGTTTGTGAGAGGTGCTGAATGTGTGGTTTGAAGGAGAGGGAGGAGTCAAGGATTACTCCAAGACAGCGCACTTGGGGGCTAGAGGAGATAGTAGTGCCATCAATAGATAATAAGTGTCACGATCCTAGGCACAGCGATTACCCAGATACGCCAATCTGCGAATCCCTGCCACGTGACACCTTTACTGGATACCTGAGCGCGTGTTTATTTCACACAAAATCACTGCCACCAGCCAAAGTACAAACGTTTAGGGTATGACCCAAGGCAAACTTATGGCTTTTGCCTGTACCTAGAATTATTAATATTTTGGTAACGCCTCTTTCAGAGAGTTGGGTTGGATACACAACAGAAACCAGATCTAAAATTAGATTATTTAATTCAAGTAAAACACTTCAAAGCTTATGTTACAGAAAAAAGAAAGTTACAAGAATATAATGATAAAAAGTCAAAGTCACAGCAGAAAGACAACTTCAAGAAAATAAAAATAGGAAGTTAAACCCATCGATACTAGCACGCATGCACAGTAGAACGATGAGATGAAGTGAAGCCGCTTCAGATATATCGGAACATTACAGAGCCAGAATGTTCTCCTGACTCGCTTCTTTGATAATGGACAACTTACACTCTGAGGGTCTCCTATTTAAAAAACATGCTGCCCCTTCAACCCCCCTCCCTCTGGAGTGTTACTGTTAACTCTTCCATAAGCCAGAGAAGGTATTGAGTGTCAGCTCATACTGGTCTTCCCGGCTACTATCTCAGGGGCGAATGGCCTTACTCTTCCCTTCCTTTTGAAGCTGGGCAATCAGCTTTATCAATCATACTAAGACACTTATATAGCTGGATGAAGGAAGTTTTTAATCACCTTCCCTAGCCAGCATGTCTTTCTGGTCTCTCTCTGGTGACCCCCTGGGGTCAGGAAACAACCTGTTGGGAGATACACAAGCCAATTGAGAAAACACATTTCAGGCCTGACCTGCATTTACTTTAAGATCTCAGCTCTGATTCTGGGATAAGTAAACTAAACTTCACACCTAAGCAGTCAGTGTGTCTCTATGATCTGTGGCTACAATGAAATACCAGCAGATCAATCAAGCTTCAACCATTTAACATGCAAAGACAGTTATCACATATCAATTGGAATAATACACATTTCATTCATGCCCATTTCGATGTAACCCAGATGCATTGGCATCACATCCATTGATACATCACTTGGATATCCTGGTGTCATCTATATTGATATCACACTACTTATTAACAGGCTTATTCCTGCTTGAGATAGCCTGGATCATGACACCTCCCCCTTTAAGATCAGCAAGGGAGCAGTGGCACATCAGACTGAAGTCTCCTATGACCTTTTCACACAGGATTTATACATAACCACACACAGGGCATTTGCAGACATTGATCAATACAATATTATTTGCAGTTATGCACGTTCTGGCGTCAGAATAGCGTCCAATCATGACAATGAGATTGTAGGAGGTGAGGTTATGCGGGAGGGAGGGAAGATGATCAGCTCGGTCTTAGAAATGTTAAGTTTAAGAAAGCGCTGGGACATCCAGGAAGAGGTAGCAGAGAGACAGTTGGAGATACGAGTGAGGAGAGCAGGGGAGAGGTCTGGAAAGGAAAGATAGATTTGGGTGTCATCAGCATAGAGATGATATTGGAAGCCAAAAGAACTAATGAGCTTACCTAGTGAGGATGTATAGAGAGAGAAGAGGACCAAGGACAGAACCTTGGGGTACACCTACAGTTAGTGGAAGTGAGGCGGAGGTGGAGTCATGAGAGGAGACAGAGAATGAACGGTCAGAGAGGTAGGGAGACAGCCAAGAGAGGGCAATGTCACGCAGACCAATGGAGTGAAGGATTTGCAGTAGGAGAGGATGGTCCACAGTGTCAAAAGCAGCAGAGAGATCAAGTAGAATAAGTATAGAGTAGTGTCCCTTATATTTAGCAGCATGGAGGTCATTGCATACTTTTGTAAGGGCAGTTTCAGTGGAGTGGACGGAAGCCAGACTGGAATGGGTCAAGTAGTGAGTGTGAGGAAAGAAAGGAAATAAGGCGGTTGTAGACAATACGCTCAAAGAGTTTGGAGGCAAAAGGGAGGAGAGAGATGGGTCGGTAGTTGGTGAGAGTGTTTGGATCAAGGGTAGGTTTTTTAAGAATAGGAGAGATGAGTGCATGCTTGAAGGCAGAGGGGACAGTGCCTGATGAGAGGGAGAGATTGAGAAGGTAGGAAAGATGGGAACAAGCAGAAGGAGAGAGGTAGCGGAGGAGGTGGGAAGTGATAGGGTCAAGTGGGGAGGTGGTGAGGGGACAGGAATGAATGAGGGCCATGACTTCCTCTCCAGATGCATGGGAGAAATATGTCAGAGTTGGTGGGAGGGATGGGGAGGGGTGGTAAGGGATGGTAGAAAGCTGGTTACTGATGGTCTAGTGTGATGTGATGTCCTTATGTATGGAGTCAATTTTGGATGTGAAGTAAGTGGCAAAGTCAAGAGCAGAGAGTGAGGAAGGGAGACGAGGTGAAGGTGGGCAGAGGAGTGAGTTGAGAGTGGCAAAGAGGCGCCGGGGGTTGGAAGACTGGGAGGAGATGAGGTTCTTGAAGTATGACTGTTTAGCAAGAGAAAGGGCAGCACTGAAGGATGAGAGCATAAGTTTGAAATGGAGGAAGTCTGCCTTAGAGCGTGATTTCCTCCAGTGACGCTCAGCAGTACGTGAGCATTTTTGAAGATATCTGGTGCATTTGGTGTGCCAGGTTTGAGGTGTTAATTTGCGAGGGTGCATAGTGGTTGGTGGAGCAACAGTCAAGAGCAGAAGTTAGGGATGTATTGTATATGGAAGTGGCTTGTTCAGGGCATGAGAGAGAGAGAGAATAGGAGAGAGAAGTGAGTCAAACAGGGAGGAAAGGAATGTGGTGTCAATAGCCCCAATGTTACGCTTAGTGATGGTAGCCTTGGGAGGTAGAGATGGGGAAGTCGAGAGAGATAGGTTAAAGGAAAGCAGGTGGTGGTAAGAGAGGGGAAATGGGGAATTGGAAAAATCAGAAATATCACAGCGGTGAGTGAAGACCAGATCCAGTGAGCTCCCATTCACATGGGAGGGTGAGGAGGTCCACTGGGAGAAACCAAGTGAAGAGGTAAGGTTAAGGAGTTTAGAGGCAGGGGATTGTGTGGGGATGTCAATAGGGATGTTAAAATCGCCTAGGATAATGGAGGGAATGTCAGAAGAGAGGAAGTGAGGAAGCCAGGAAGCAAAGTTGTCGATGAATTTGGAAGCAGCGCCAGCTACTCTAAGATGGACTGGTTGGAAGAGGCGTATAGTATGGACCTCAAATGTAGAGAATGTAAGGGATGGTTCTGGTGGTATGAGTTGGCAGGAATAACTAGAAGGTAAAAGGACCCCAACACCACCCCCATGTTGACCCCCAGGTCGGGGTGTGTGTGTGAATACGAGGCCTCCAGCAGAGAGAGCAGCAGGAGAGGTAGTGTCAGAGGGCGTAATCCAAGTTTCAGTAATGGCTAGTAGGTGTAGGGAGTTTAAAATGAAAAGGTCATGAGTGGGGACTAGTTTGTTACAAACAGGTCTGGCATTCCAGAGGGCACAGGATAGGGGGTATGAGTTTGTGGGAGAGATGTGAATGAGATTATCAGGGTTGCTGTAGCGATGAGGAGAGATTAACTTTGAGGGCTGGGATGATGAGAGAGTAGTGATGGTGCGGGTGCCTGAGCTAGGAGGGGAAACTGCAGGAGGTCGGCAGGGAGGGAGGTCAGTGTGATGTGGATGGGGGTGTGGGGAGGTGACAGGGAAAGGAAGCATGGAGCAGAGCTGAGTTGTGGGGTAGCAGGACCATGGGGTAGACGTGAGTGAAAGAGGGGTAACAAGAAAGGAGGGGAAAGAATACAGAGAGATGGAGGGGAGACAGAGGAGGGGGGGGGGAGGAGGAGGTATAGGAGACTAGGGGGGAAAGATAAAGACACGTGATTAGGTAGACACTGAGTGATGTGGGGAGTATAAGAAAGCCTTGACATAGTGTTTAGTAGGTAAATAGGTTGAGGGAAAGTGGAAGTAGGAGTGGAGGCTGTAAGGGATTCAGAGCCGAAGAATTGCAGAAATGCAGGTGAGAAAAGCAGTGTCGGCTCAATGGATGTTGATTTAGTATGAAATGAATCAGAAACGTAGATAAAGTGGCTGTTGAAATGTATTTGGACCGTAAGAAATGAAAAGAATTGTGTGGTTTGAGAAGCAATGGTAATTCTGTACGATTTTAAGTGTTTGTAGGTAAGATTGCATTGGTGCAGCTGTGCATTAAAAACAAAATTACAATAATACAGATACAAGCATTTGTTGGTGAAATGGATGGTTTATGAAATGTCCAAGTAAGGTAGTTCCGTGCTTCTTAATCAGATGCAACAATCAGGAGGTGAGTGATCTGAAGAGTAAGTGACTCACATTTGTTATTAGTTCCTCTGTTTTCTTTGTTTTGTTAGATTGGTGTGCTTCTGTGTTCCTTCTTTTTCACTTCGATTGAACGCGGATGGAACACTGCTGTTATGTGTCAATTTTATCACGCTTTGATAAAATGCACGCTTAGATAGTAAATGCACAGCAAAACGGCTTTGTACAGCCTACACCATTGGACTTAAGTAGAGGACTACTACAAGTGAAACCAATAATTGAAATCTGTAACCACACCCCACCCCCTCAAATGCCAGGCAATAAAATTACCTTATAAAAAAACAAAAAACAGGCATTCCACAAAGATTAAACTGGGTCTATATCATTCCTAACTAAGAAAAGAACTTCAAAATCATATACTATGCAATAATGTTTCACTTTGCATTACCCAGCAGAATTAGCTTTGCATATATAGATATCGTGCAGCAGAATATGATGCCCTTCATCTAGCTGTTTTTATGTTTCATTTTTGGTTTTGTGTTGTGGCCTATATTATATCAAATATGTACCAGTGGTACATTAACCCTTTAATATGTGCTTCAAGGTGGAATGCAGGTACTGCGTGCAGGCTTGGACTGGCCCGAAGGGACACAGGGGAAACCCCCCGTGGGCCCCACTACTGGTGGGTCCACCTTCTCTTCTAGAGATCAAGTTCCAGGACATGCACTTGAGTTATACATACTGTATGTCTGTACTACACAGTGCTATGGTGTATACAGTATTTACTATATGTATTTATAATGGGGCCTAGACCATGCACAGGGGAGAATCTACCCATTGGCCAGGATGGCACTCGCCAGGGGCGCCAGCAAAGAAGGGGCGCTGCCTGGTGGTGCCACCCGTGGCCAGGGCGTACATTTTTAGAGGCAGTACCTATGTGTGCCTACCCCCTGTAGTGACGCCCAGCAACATGCAGAGCTGGCAGCAGTAGCAGCCACAGTTCCTGGCGGCGGTGTCCGGTGTCCGCACTGAAATCAAGAAATACTGCATAAACTACAGTTTCCAGCAGCCCTTGAGAGCTCGGGAGCTACCCGCAACAAGTGCTGCTGTGAGCTGTAGTTTATGTAGATTATCCTGATTTTAGTGCCGTGCCGGACACCTGTGACTGCTACCAGCTCCACATATTGCCGGGCAACCCTGTGAGCGAGGAACTGCCTAGGGGGCCATCTGATTTGCCCCCCGCTGTCCGCACTGCACTACACACCTCAAGCCTCCCGGCCCCCGCATGGTACTGTCCACCTCCCGCATAGCGCTGTCCCGCTAGTGACTTTGTCCTGGTGAGTAACAGACAAACAGACAGACACACACAGACACACACATAGAGACACACACACACACACACTCTCTCTCTTTCCTAAGACGCTCTACCTGGCTCAGTATGTATAAGGGGCTATGTGGCACAGAGTGTATAAGGGTCTACCTGGCACCGTGTGTATAAGGGGCTACCTGGCTCAGTGTGTATAATGGGCTACTTGGCATCGTGTGTGTAAGTAGCTACCTGGTGCAGTGTGTATAATGGGCTACCTGGCGCAGTGTGTATAATGGGCTACCTGGCGCAGTGTGTACAATGGGCTACCTGGCGCAGTGTGTATAATGGGCTACCTGGCGCAGTGTGTATAATGGGCTACCTGGCGCAGTGTGTATAATGGGCTACCTGGCGCAGTGTGTATAATTGGCTACCTGGTGCAGTGTGTATAATGGGCTACCTGGCGCAGTGTGTATTAGTGGCTACCTGGCACCGTGTGTATAATTGGCTAACTGGTGCAGTGTGTATAATGGGCTACTTGGTGCAATGTGTATAAGGGACTCTACCTGGCACAATATGTATAAGGGGCTCTACCTGGCGCAGTGTGTATAAGAGGCTCTACCTGGCGCAGTGTGTATAAGGGACTCTACCTGGCACAGTGTTTATAAGGGACTCTACCTGGTGCAGTGTGTATAAGGGGCTCTACCTGGTGCAGTGTGTATAAGAGGCTCTACCTGGCGCAGTGTGTATAAGTGGCTCTACCTGCAGTGTGTATAAGGGACTCTACCTGTTGCAGTGTGTATGAGGGGTTCTACCCAACGCCAAGTGTACAAGGGGTCTGCTGTACTGTGGTGTAATGCGTATAATGGGCTCCAACATGGCATAATGTTTATAAGGGTTCCCACTGTGTAGCATAATGTTAATAAGGGGCTTTAGCATGTGGCAGAATGTATATAAGGAGTACTACTGCGTAGCATAACGTGAATAATGGATATTACTGTGTGGTGTAATGTAAATAATGGACACTACTGTGTGGAGTAATTTGAATTGGGAGCACTATTGTGTGACCATGCCCCTTTTTAAGAGCAAAGGAATTGTTTGGGGGTGTAGAAACACTCCCACTCCTGGCGCACCTTGATTGAACAAATTGAAAGGCTACACAACGGCTGCACGCACTGGGGGACTGCTGATTCCCCCAAAAAGCAGAGATAGAAAATATATACAAGTGCTGCGCTTGAAGTGAGCTTAGTGAATAGATACTAAAAATTTAAATATAAATAAAGGTGTCTGCTCCAATCAACCAACAACTCACACGGAACTTGCTAGTAAACAAATTTAATAAGCACATAAAAATGAAAATAAAAAGACAATAATAAAAACAGATACTGAAATGAGCTCAAGCACACTGAAACATTTGCTGAGTGGATCACTTAGATAAAAGTTAGTAAATAGTGTCACTTTAGTGTTGCCACAATAGACCAAATTGTGGTCTCTTTGTATCAATTGGAGATAAAAAGTAGCAATAAATACAGCCTGTTGGAGAATGAATAGAACAATAGTCTTGTGCCTCTGAACTACTGGCGTCCCAGTGCAGAGGAGAAGCCGCCGGTTATAATTACCCGTCCTGCGGGAAATGCAATGGCGCGGCACAAGAGATACCGGAGCAGCTGCCGTGCGTCCGCCGATGGCACTAGCAAAGTGCAGAGAATCTTGGCGAGCCGGTCGTGATGCTGCAGTGACACGCTGGGCTGGCGTTCCGGATAAATGTTCTCCACAGCTGATCAAGCAGATTGTAAAAACACCGCTGCGGGTGACGGTAACTGGCAACACTCAGTGCGTCCGTGAGCAATGTGAAGGAGTGACGTCACTCCTTCACATTGCTCACGGACGCACTGAGTGTTGCCAGTTACCGTCACCCGCAGCGGTGTTTTTACAATCTGCTTGATCAGCTGTGGAGAACATTTATCCGGAACGCCAGCCCAGCGTGTCACTGCAGCATCACGACCGGCTCGCCAAGATTCTCTGCACTTTGCTAGTGCCATCGGCGGACGCACGGCAGCTGCTCCGGTATCTCTTGTGCCGCGCCATTGCATTTCCCGCAGGACGGGTAATTATAACCGGCGGCTTCTCCTCTGCACTGGGACGCCAGTAGTTCAGAGGCACAAGACTATTGTTCTATTCATTCTCCAACAGGCTGTATTTATTGCTACTTTTTATCTCCAATTGATACAAAGAGACCACAATTTGGTCTATTGTGGCAACACTAAAGTGACACTATTTACTAACTTTTATCTAAGTGATCCACTCAGCAAATGTTTCAGTGTGCTTGAGCTCATTTCAGTATCTGTTTTTATTATTGTCTTTTTATTTTCATTTTTATGTGCTTATTAAATTTGTTTACTAGCAAGTTCCGTGTGAGTTGTTGGTTGATTGGAGCAGACACCTTTATTTATATTTAAATTTTTAGTATCTATTCACTAAGCTCACTTCAAGCGCAGCACTTGTATATATTTTCTACCATGCCCCTTTTTGGCACACGTGCCTTCCTTATTTCAAGTGTGTGCGTGGGGGGGGGGGGGGGGAGGGGGCATCAGTCTTTTGCCAGGGGTGCTCGGACACCTAGATACACCCCTGACCATGCACTCTCTAATGGTTAGCCAAAACTTTTGTGGTGGCTGACCACACTCCTAAATCATGGGTCCCTACTTCTGCATTCCCCCCGGTGGGCCTTTCATGCCCCAGTCCGACACTGACTGCGTGGTGTGCAACATACTACTTTTATTGTTTGTTCCTTTTCAAATAAATTTCTGATGTGCATACCTTATGTGATAAACATTAATATAATTTTATGATTATGGTGGTTGTTTGTACATTTATTATACCTTTTTACTGATATGCTGGACATTGTATATGGACACAGCTGTTTGGCTATGTTCCATTGTGAAACGCATGCTATCGAGCCTGTACAGGTTACACTGTACAGCATCAGCAGTTGCCCACTACAGCACCAGGTATTTGTATTGCATTTATCATCTGTACATTATGCTTTTTGTCCTTTTCAGCATCCACTCATTACCTTGCCTGCTGGTTTTGGCTCCATATTTTACAAACACCCTACTCATTCAGCTACTTGATCCTGCATAAAAGCTATGAGATTTCTATCTACAGATGTGTCCTTATACATCTTTGCCTGTGATGCAAATGCATTGCAGACAAAGACTTCTGTCATACCGTGGCGTTTGCAGGACCATTCTTACTTACACTCCCACGGTTAAATATACACAGCCGGAAAGTGGACAGAAGTAGCGGGAACAGGACGCTCCCACTGCCACAGACATAGATGAGAACTCAGCAGGTCCATGTATGGGCTTGGGTAGCGGTTGTCACAACTGACGGCTGGTGCTCACTACTGGAAGCCTCAGGTTGTAGGGGCTGAGGTATACTTAAATGTGAGAGGCCAGATAGGACTCCTGGACATGCGTGAACCTGCAGTACCTAAAGCCAGAAGGCGTGACCACGACAACAGAGGATATGTTCAACAGGTTTATTAAGTGAACTCAGCTCACAAATGATAGCGACAGTTAGCAGTATGGTAACAGGATGAGATGTCACAGCTCTCAGAGATGCACATAGGAAGTCTCTAGGTGAGGTACAATAGAACAGTCTTAAAGGACCTGGAGATGGTGAGTCCTTTACCACACCAATGCACTGAAGAGCTGTGTTAATAATGCTGGAATGCAAACTGTAGGTTGAGAGCGAGGAGTTATGTAGGTGATGCATAGAAGCATATACTGGTGATGCTTGTGAGCGCAGATACAGGAGATGCTTGAGAGCATATACAGGAGATGCTTGTGAACGCAGATACAGAAGATGCTTGTGAGCGCAGATACAGGAGATGCTTGTGAGCGCAGATACAAGAGATGCTTGTGAGCGCAGATACAGGAGATGCTTGTGAGCGCAGATACAGGAGATGCTTGAGAGCATATACAGGAGATGCTTTAGAGCATATACAGGAGATGCTTGAGAGCGCAGATTACTAGAATACAGGAACAGGGCACCACTGGAAGCTGGAATGCTGGAAGCTGGTGTTATAGTAATCTGCCAGATGCAGGGTGCAATGATGAGACACTGCAAAGTCAGGCTGCACCATGGAGAGTGGAACTGGTGCGAGTCTCTAGTGGAGTTTGTAGGCAGGAACGACCACAATAGGAAGAGACTGGTTTCACTAGGATGACAACTGATGCACTGACCACTTTCCAGCCCAGGAACAGGATATTTATACCAGCTGGGAAACAGGCATTGGCTGGCTGATTAAGCAGAGTCTAGAGTGCAGTTGCTGGATAATTAGGCAGAAACCAGAGTGCAGCTGATAGGCTGAAAAGTAACATGTGATGAAAACAAACATGGCTGCGCCCATGTTTGAACTTGGAGGGAAAGACTGTTTGTAACTTGCATATGAGTTTTAACCATGAAGCTGCCAGAATCACAGTGGAGAGACTTGAGACAATGAGATGCAGCGTGCAGCATGCAGACAGTGCAGATGGAATCCAGGCTTGGAACGTTGGGACAGTCTCAAGAGGCATTTGGAAGGTAAATACTGATAAGGAATTACCTGGATCGTGACAGCGGTATGATAAGCTCCTGCTACCCGTTGTTATTTGTTAGGTTTCATGGCGGTGTTAATAGCAAACAAAAGAAGAGTGGCGTGCACGTTCCCGCGATGTGTGCGCATCACAGAAGTGCCACACCATGCTGCTCTTTTTAATAAAAATAATCAGCATTGCAGTTGAGCAAATCTTTGTACTGTGCAGCCACACATCCAATCCCCTACCGCCACACACTACATAGATCTGGTCAGCTGCAAAGCTGATGATTTTTTTTACAAAGTACAAGGTAAGCTTCAAATAATTAGCATTCTCTAGCTTTCGATTCAAGGGCATATAGCTCAATGAATAGAAAGTCTGACTGCAATACCCCAGGCAATGGATTCGAATCCCAGGTACTGTATGTCAGCATCTTGAAATGCAGAAAGGACAGTGTGGGCTCGCTGCGCTTGCCATGCTGTGGGCTCGGTGCACTCGCCATGCTGTGATATCGGTGTCGTGGACACCTACGAGTGGTAATAGCCCTCGGCCCCTGCCGGCATTCTGACGGCCCGGATCCCGGAGTTGGTATGCTGACCGCCGGGATTGTGACTACATCCCTTAGTGACGGAAGGGGCTATTAGGAGATGCAGGGCTTCAAATGGTGGGGGGGAAGCTGCAAGTGAAAGTAATTAAAATGAATAACTGACAAGTTCTGCCAACAGCACCCCCTACCCTGCAGCGCTATGTGTGGTGGCACACTCTGCACATACCTAGTAATGGCCCTGTGTATATATATATATTTTTTTAAGTGTTGTCTGGTATATGTCCCAGGTATACCATTCACATGTTTTTGGCATTTATGTCAGTAAATTAGAGAATAATCTTCATACGCTGTCTGAAGATAAAGGCCAAATAATAAATGCTGTCAAATATTATCAGTCCACACTGCTTTAATTAGGACAGTCTGTTACCTAACAAACTGAGAATTAGACATTGCAAATGTACAACAGACTTGCTGATGTAATTAAATAAGTACACCAGCTAAATGTCACGGGGAATATTTAGATCATTGAAACTTTCTTATGTATTGTCATCAAGAGACAATTGAATTTCAGTACAACGTGAGCCAGATTCCAGATAAAGCAGTGATGGAAGAGCTTCTTTTGTTTTATGACTTATTCTTCTGCATTATCTTGTATTGTTCATGATTTGAAATATGTCATAAAGTACATTTTTTTATATAAGGCGCCCATAATTTTATTGCGATTGACATAAACACTTCTTTAAGCTAGCTTATCACTAAAATAACGACACACTAAAATAACGACACGGACACGGTTAGCTGTAGTTAAAGGTCAGACGGTGTTTATTGATCGCTGACCTGTTCTTTAAACTATAATTGTAATTGAATTGATTTTATATTGGAGGATGGCAAAGGACCAGTCGCTACCAGACACCAGCTCCAGTCCCTTGGATGAAATCCAACCACCAAGGAGGGGAATACCCAAACCCCGCCTCCTCCCTGCATAACCCGCATTGTGCAGGACTCACCACTCTTTTCTCTGGCAAACGTTCGGTTCCCGCAGGGGAACGTCTAAATGTCCAACCGCAAGGTAAGGACACACCTGCCGTCCTTCTAAAGAGGGTGCCCCACAATGACCACTTATGCCCATCTGACCGCTGGTTGGTAGCGACTTCCCGCCAATCTGGCTGTCAAGAGCCCACCGAGAAAGACAAGATGTAGGAAAAATAAAAATATATATATAGTCAGGGCGGGCGGGAGGGCATTCCAAAATGGCAAGAGGAAGTCTGAGTCACATGACCATGGCTTATATATTATTCCAAGACCAACCCCTAAACCCTTGATGGACAGCCCTATAATCCTATAGGAAAATACCCAAGAACACACTGATCTGCCTAGCAACTGCTTAGTCACAAACAACCAATCACAAAAAATTGGGCTCTTATATGGCTTCAGGCTTATGCAGCCTTCAGCTTATCTAAGGCGCCCATAATTTTATTGCGATTGACATAAACACTTCTTTAAGCTAGCTTATCACTAAAATAACGACACACTAAAATAACGACATGGACACGGTTAGCTGTAGTTAAAGGTCAGACGGTATTTATTGATCGCTGACCTGTTCTTTAAACTATAATTGTAATTGAATTGATTTTATATTGGAGGATGGCAAAGGACCAGTCGCTACCAGACACCAGCTCCAGTCCCTTGGATGAAATCCAACCACAAAGGAGGGGAGTACCCAAACCCCGCCTCCTCCCTGCATAACCCGCATTGTGCAGGACTCACCACTCTTTTCTCTGGCAAACGTTCGGTTCCCGCAGGGGAATGTCTAAATGTCCAACCGCAAGGTAAGGACACACCTGCCGTCCTTCTAAAGAGGGTGCCCCACAATGACCACTTATGCCCATCTGACCGCTGGTTGGTAGCGACTTCCCGCCACAAAGGTTTAACAAACCGCCCTGCCATCCAAACCAATAAAAACCAGGAAAAGAAGAAAACTAACTGAAAGGACCAAAACCCCAGGTAAGACAAAACCTGCAAAACTCCAGCCGGAGAAGACGAACGCCTTCCCCCTTGTCGAAACTGCGGCTGACGCAGTACAAGCGGAGGATGTCTGACCACCTAAAAGCCATAACCCAAAACATCAGCTGTCCTATGCGCCAAGTAATGCCCTGCCGCCCAAAAATGTAAGAGTGGCCAAACCAGCCATTCCTGTTCAAACCATCGACGGCTACAAAAGAAAAACACCCTAAAATCATCACACTGACATACATCACATAGGAAAATCAAGTGACAGATAATAGAATTAACCCAAGTGAAGGAGAAAACTCAAAAAACCTCCCGTGGACCTTTGATGAGCCAATTGTAATTAGGCTCCCTCGGAGGAAAATTTAAAAATTCACTTCACACCCTCGATTCCTGAACGCTACCCGTTCAAAAACCGACGGGTAAACAAGTTTTTGGGTTAACGCAACAGGCGCAACTAAACATCATCCATATGCCGAAGGCTTATAGTAAGCATCCCTCCACGGAGCACCTCCTGAATAGCTGCCGTGGAGGACCCTGTGGCTGCCGCACAGTAGCCACCCCCATCCACAAGGAATAGGACCTAAAAAGTATACCTCCAACGGCCCACCTCCTGCATAGCCGCCGTGGAGGAACCTGTGGCTTCCGCATGGTAGCCACCCCCATCCGCATGGAATAGGACCTAAGAAGTATACCTCCAACGAACCACCCCTTGAATAGCTGCCGAGGGGGACCCTATGTCTGCCGCACGGCAGCCACCCCCATCCACAAGGAATGGACCTAAAAACAAATATACCTCCAGCGGACCACCTCCTGAATAGCTGCCGCGGAGGACCCTGTGGCTGCCGCATTGTAGCCACCCCCATCCGCAAGGAATAGGACCTAAGAAGTACACCCCCAACACCCCAGCTCCTGGACCGCTGCCGTGGGGGACCCTGTGACTGCCGCACAGCAGCCACCCCAATCCGCAAGGAATAGGACCTATAAGGAGTAAACCTGCAACGCCCCAGCTCCTGAACAACCGCCGTGGAGGACCCCGTGGTTGCCGCATGGCAGACTCCCCAATCCGCAAGGAACAGGACCTAAAAAGTATACCTCCAATGGCCCAGCACTGGAACCGCTGCCGAGGGGGACCCTGTGGCTGCCGCATGGTAGCCTCCCCAATCCGCCAGGAACAGGACCTGCAACAAGCATACCCCCAGCGACCCTGCTCCTGAACCGCTGCCGTGGAGGACCCTGTGGCTGCCGCATGGTCAGCCTCCCCAGTCCGCCGGGGATAGGATCTATAATAAGCATGCCCCCAACAGCCCTGCTCCTTAACAGCTGCCGAGGAGGACCCTGTGGCTGCCGCAAGGTAGCCACCCCAATCCGCAAGGAATAGGTCCTAAGACGTACATCTCCAACGGCCCGGCCCCTGAATAGCTGCTGTGGAGGCCCCTGTGGCTGCCGCATGGCAGCCTCCCCCATCCGCAAGGAATAGGACCTAAGAAGTATACCGCCAACGGGCCAGCTCCTGAACAGCAGCCGAGGAGGACCCTGTGGCTGCCGCATGGTGGCCACCCCGACCCGCAAGGAATAGGACCTAAGAAGTATACCGCCAACGGGCCAACTCCTGAACAGCTGCCGTGGTGGACCCTGTGGCTGCCGCATGGTCAGCCGCCCCATTCCGCAAGGAATGGGTACCGAACCCAAACACAGCAGCCACACTGTACCTTAGTGAGAGGACCAGCGAGCGCATGTATCAGCAACTGGTCACCCCCCCCCGGAGGCCCATCTATACTCATGCGCCAGGCGCAGCAGGCAGACACCCTCCACCTCCTGGGCCTCCAAGGACAGCCAGCGACCCCCAGCTGCTTGATCCGATTTGGATCACACCATCCTGCAGAGCCACCGACCACCCTGCAACCCACGTTACAGAGAAAGGTCCCGGCATCCCGAAATGCCTGCTGCTCGCCACCCCTCGCTTACCCGCAAAACCCAAAAGAAATCCAAAGCAAAGGCTAATCTAAACCGGGGCCACCTCCCATACCAAATCGGCGACAGGAGGCAGCACACCCAGCAACTTCGCCAAAGTTTGCCACGTAGCAGGCCTACGTGTATCCGCAGGCGCGGAGCGCCTGGCACCAACCCTAAAAGTGCCACCGAAAGACCAGGCGGGGTCCACCAGCCCGCGCAGCCTAGAACGGAAGGAAATGCCCGCAAAGGCAGGATACCTGGCCGCCTAGGACCGCCCTCCCAAATAACGTTCGAACCGGAAAACCATCAAACCGTCTACCAGGGACACATCCGCTGTATCCAACCTACTGAAAACACACCAGGATGCAGCAGACGCCCCAAACGAGGAAGGAGCCAACGCATGCCTAGTCCGAGTAGCCAACCCGCCTGGACAATCCACCCGACAGCAGACGGGCATGAGAAAACCGTATGACGCCACCCCCGGAACCCACTCGCTGCACTCATCAAACTGCAAAGAAACAAAGCATCCGCCAACCCCTTCCGACTCCAGAGCGGGATGGTAAAACTGCACCGCCAGCAGCCACGCAGATGTCGCAACAGCCGCCAAGCCTGGGGGGACCGTAGGGAACAAGTAGGAGGAGGCCACAACAACCTCCCCGTAAAAACTATAGGAATGAAGACCAAAACCACCAAACATCACTGATCCCGCGGGAAGGGAAACTGCGGTACGCTACCTGGTCGACCCCGCAGGGGCCCTTAGGATTCTTGCAAACTATGCCACCCATAGGGATAACCCTGCTTGGAAAAGGGGAGGAGCTAACAACAACTGCACCCGCTTAAGCCGAACTTCGTGTTACCCCCAGCAGTCATTAACAAAAACCCCCAAAAGTGTCGGTACCTTGTCCGTGGGGATGCGACAACAACCCACAATTGTGCCCAGCGCCCACCCCTGCAACCTCAGGCAACCGGTAGGGCCCTTGCCGCGTACCGCGGCAACGGGAACACCCCGAACATAGACCTGGCAACCTACAGAAGGATAGTTGCAAAAACCAAAATGCCTCCCAGACCCTTGAAGAGAAAATAGTCCCTGTAGCGAGAAACATCGAAGGGGCCGGATGCGGACAATACGCGCCAATGCCAGAAAGAGCAGAATATCCCAAAAAGGCACATGAGACCGAAAAAAACCAGAGGCACCCACCTGTCAGCAGAAAACAGGCCCCTAGTCGAGGCCCGAAAAATTGCAGGTGATAGGGACGCAGGGGAAGCGGCAAAAGCCCGACCCAACGTACAGGTTAGCCAAAAGGAAGGTACCCAGCCCATATTCACGAAACAAAACGCAAAGTCCATAAAAGACTAACTCACCCGGTGCGCGGTCTCGGAAATGGAGCATGAAAAGAAAAACCACATGAAGATACGACAATTGTAGGATAAGGCGGCACTAGCCCGGGTTCCTTGGGCACCCACCCTACAGGGAAGCTGCACAAATCGGGAAGAGAGGAAAAAACGGCATCGGGCCCACACGAGCCCCAAACCGGTTCAGCGACCACCCTCCGCCGGACCTGATGCGGGAAAGCGTGAAAAGACTTACAAAACCGGCGCGCCACCCCGGGCAAGGTTACCCGCTCGTGGCTGGGGCACCGTAACTGGACGGGAGACAGGCCTCGCAAATATGAAGGAGGGACGAAACGTGAGTGGACCTACTGTGTACTAGCCCCTGCCATAAGCGAAACCCCCCCCTACCAAGGAGCGCAAAACAAAACGCCAACCGCGAAGGGGCCTGCGGTCTGGGACCCCACTGTGTGGTCCGGTCCCAAGAAAATGCCGTTACCACCCCCTGCACCATGCGGGGATATTCGGCAGGTCGCGACCCGGTGCAACAAGCCGAAAATCCAAAAACCGGAACCACAGATGAAAGTACGGAAAGCCGCCTTCCCCGCGAACCGCAGGGGGGGAAGAAGGGGGGGGCGGAGGGAAAAGTAGCCGCCGGCGCCCTTCCAGTCCGAGTCGCCTAACGCCACGCGCCGCGCAATGAGCCTAGCCAACTAGCGCGGGCGCCAACGAGAACCAGCGTAACACTACAGCGGTTAAAGGAATACTGTAACAATAAGGAAAAAACAACAGCATGCTCACCATCTCCGAAGGACCTGGAACACCATCAGCTGCCTCCCCCGACACCGACCACGACGGTGCGTCCTCCTCTGCCGCTGTAGCCGCATCCCTCCTCTGCCTCCGGTTCCTCCGCGCCGAAACCCTGACTCCCCCGGACCCATCGACACCTGCACAGACAAAACAGAGGGGACAACAAACGCAAGAAGCGCCCGCGCTTCGACCACGAAACAGGAGGCACGGCGGGAGGGGGACGCAGGGAAGCGGGCCGAAGCGACGGGGACCCCGCATGGTAGGGAGGAAATAGCGTCAGAAGGGAGCCATGCCCCACAGGGCGTCCCAATGTCGCAGGCCGGACGCCCGGGGGAGGGCGACTACCCGTCGCCCAGGAAAATATAGGGCCAGGCCGCCACCCCTGCACCGTGCCCACCCGCCCACACGGGGCACCAGCAAGCTGGGAAATGGGGAGGGCGGAAGACCGAAAGGCCCGTATGCGAAGTGGGGGGTAGCCCCCAGCAGGGTCACGCGCCGAGCACCGCGGTCGGGGACCCCCGTAAATGGAGCCGCCCACCGCACCTGCACTTAGGCCATCAGCCGCCCCCCCCATAATCCAGTGAGGGACCCCAGAAAACCCGCCCCCAACATGTGGGAACAGGCTGCAGCACATCGCGCCGCAGCAGCTGGGGGCACGTTGGAACCGCTGCAGCCGCATATACAAGCCCGGCACCCGGGACCCACCCCCCCTCCCCCCGCAGCCCATCCCGGGACGTCAGGCAGCCAGAGTGCGCCGGCGCATGTAGCCGGGCAGAAATGGGGAGGATGCAGGGGAAGCGGACGGAGAGCGCCGGGCCGAAGACTCGAGCCGCCTGCAGCCCCACGACCGCCGGGGGTGAACCCCGAGAACAAGGAATAAGTGGGGGCACAGGAAGCCTCTGCTGTCACACTGCAGCAGAGACCTAAGGCAACTGCCGCCCCCCCTCCCCGACCCCGGGCGCCAGGCACCACGTGGGCACCAGCGCCGCTGGCCGGAGCTGCCAGCGGGAGGGAGACGGGGGACGCGCCGGAAGCCGCCGCGCCGGGTGAGAGAGCCGCCGGGGGAGCTCCAGCAGCCGGGGACACCTCCCGCGACCCAGCTGAGCCACAACCCGCCACGGCCAGGGCAGTGCGCCCGCCGGCCGGGCGAGCAGCACCCGCAGCAGCGCGGGCCGCAGAGTCCCGACCCCGCCGCGGCCGTGCAGATGTGGGAAGCAGGGCAGATGTGGAGCGCAGGGCGACTGCGGCCTCTAAAAGGCGATGGGAGGGGGGAGCGGACTTGCAGGGACGCGGCATGTGGAAGGGGGGGTTAAAGCAAACGAAACTGGGAGTGCAAAGGGTAGCAATAGCCTAGAAAGCTATCTGGCAAGTGGAAACAAGAGGAGAGGAGGGCAGATAAATGAAAAACAAGCACTAAACGAATGAAATAAACAATTACACAGGCTCTAAGTGAATTAAGCAGTACTCAGCCTTCCTGGACCATTCCAAAATGGCAAGAGGAAGTCTGAGTCACATGACCATGGCTTATATATTATTCCAAGACCAACCCCTAAACCCTTGATGGACAGCCCTATAATCCTATAGGAAAATACACAAGAACACACTGATCTGCCTAGCAACTGCTTAGTCACAAACAACCAATCACAAAAATTGGGCTCTTATATGGCTTCAGGCTTATGCAGCCTTCAGCTTATCAAAAAAAAAAAAAAGATTCTATTTTCCTCTCCAGGGTTGTCAGGTAGACTGTCCCATGATCTCAGTGTTGTCACATATGCCTAGAGTGTGAATAAATGGCAGCTTGCCTGGAAATCTGGTACATTTACATACTATAAGAGTAACCTTTTTTTCTGGATGTTTCTTATGAACTTACTGTATGGCTGTTTCAACTGTAATATGGGTTCTGCAATGTGAGTGTCCTTTTACTAATATATGATATGAAATATTGTAATAAAGCTCTTACTTATCTCTCAGTATTTCACTGAAAAAAAAACTCCATAATTATTATTATTATTATTATTATTAATAATTCTAATAATAATAATTTTATTTATATAGTACTCTATCCCCAAAACAGGACTTAATGCACTTTACAGACATCAAAAGAAAGTATTTAGTAGAGATGAGCGGGTTCGGTTTCTTTGAATCCGAACCCGCACGAACTTCACTTTTTTTTCCACGGGTCCGAGCGACTCGGATCTTCCCGCCTTGCTCGGTTAACCCGAGCGCGCCCGAACGTCATCATGACGCTGTCGGATTCTCGCGAGGCTCGGATTCTATCGCGAGACTCGGATTCTATATAAGGAGCCGCGCGTCGCCGCCATTTTCACTCGTGCATTGAGATTGATAGGGAGAGGACGTGTCTGGCGTCCTCTCCATTAGAATAGAGATAGATAGATTAGATAGAGAGAGATTGTGCAGAGTCGCAGACAGAGTTAGTTTACCACAGTCAGTGACCAGTGCAGTTGCTAGTTAACTTTTATTTAATATAATATATCCGTTCAGTTCTCTCTGCTATATCCGTTCTCTGCCTGAAAAAAAAAACGATACACAGCACAGTCAGTCACACAGTGTGACTCAGTCTGTGTGCACTCAGCTCAGCCCAGTGTGCTGCACAGTCATCAATGTATAAATTAAAAGCTTATAATTAATTGTGGGGGAGACTGGGGAGCACTGCAGGTTGTTAGCAGGAGCCAGGAGTACAATTATATTAATTAACAGTGCACACTTTTGCTGCAGGAGTGGTGACCAGTGCCTGACCACCAGTATAGTATTGTTGTATACTACTAATATCTCTTTAAATATCAACCAGTCTATATTAGCAGCAGACACAGTACAGTGCGGTAGTTCACGGCTGTGGCTACCTCTGTGTCGGCACACGGCAGGCAGTCCGTCCGACCAGAATTGTATTATTTATTATTATATACCTACCACCTAACCGTGGTTTTTTTTTCATTCTTTATACCGTCATAGTGTCATCCTAATTGTTACGAGTATACTACTATCTCTTTATCAACCAGTGTACAGTGCGGTAGTTCACGGCTGTGGCTACCTCTGTGTCGGCACACGGCAGGCAGTCCGTCCGACCAGAATTGTATTATTTATTATTATATACCTACCACCTAACCGTGGTTTTTTTTTCATTCTTTATACCGTCATAGTGTCATCCTAATTGTTACGAGTATACTACTATCTCTTTATCAACCAGTGTACAGTGCGGTAGTTCACGGCTGTGGCTACCTCTGTGTCGGCACACGGCAGGCAGTCCGTCCGACCAGAATTGTATTATTTATTATTATATACCTACCACCTAACCGTGGTTTTTTTTTCATTCTTTATACCGTCATAGTGTCATCCTAATTGTTACGAGTATACTACTATCTCTTTATCAACCAGTGTACAGTGCGGTAGTTCACGGCTGTGGCTACCTCTGTGTCGGCACACGGCAGGCAGTCCGTCCGACCAGAATTGTATTATTTATTATTATATACCTACCACCTAACCGTGGTTTTTTTTTCATTCTTTATACCGTCATAGTGTCATCCTAATTGTTACGAGTATACTACTATCTCTTTATCAACCAGTGTACAGTGCGGTAGTTCACGGCTGTGGCTACCTCTGTGTCGGCACACGGCAGGCAGTCCGTCCGACCAGAATTGTATTATTTATTATTATATACCTACCACCTAACCGTGGTTTTTTTTTCATTCTTTATACCGTCATAGTGTCATCCTAATTGTTACGAGTATACTACTATCTCTTTATCAACCAGTGTACAGTGCGGTAGTTCACGGCTGTGGCTACCTCTGTGTCGGCACACGGCAGGCAGTCCGTCCGACCAGAATTGTATTATTTATTATTATATACCTACCACCTAACCGTGGTTTTTTTTTCATTCTTTATACCGTCATAGTGTCATCCTAATTGTTACGAGTATACTACTATCTCTTTATCAACCAGTGTACAGTGCGGTAGTTCACGGCTGTGGCTACCTCTGTGTCGGCACACGGCAGGCAGTCCGTCCGACCAGAATTGTATTATTTATTATTATATACCTACCACCTAACCGTGGTTTTTTTTTCATTCTTTATACCGTCATAGGGGTATATTTACTAAGATTCGTAATTTCCGAAAATAGGTCAAAGTTCAATCACGAATGACATCGAGAGTGTAAAACTGCAACTTTTTGAATTTATTACGATGGATTTACTAAGCTGTCGTATTCGTGTTTTTCTTTTCTTCCGATGTCGATGTCATTCGTTTTTTTTTTCCTAATTTTACGGCAGTGATTAGCAAAACACTGCCGTTTTTTTTTACAATCAATCTCGGCCGGATCTGTGTGATCCGTGCTGGGGTTCTTTTTATTTTTTATTTTTAATTAAACAATGTAAAATCCCCCCAAAAAATGCGTGGGGTCCCCCCTCCTAAGCATAACCAGCCTCGGGCTCTTTGAGCCGATCCTGGTTGCAGAAATATGGGAAAAAAATGACAGGGGTTCCCCCATATTTAAGCAACCAGCATCGGGCTCTGCGCCTGGTCCTGGTCCCAAAAATACGGGGGACAAAAAGAGTAGGGGTCCCCCGTATTTTTAAAACCAGCACCGGGCTCCACTAGCTGGACAGATAATGCCACAGCCGGGGGTCACTTTTATATAGTGCCCTGCGGCCGTGGCATCAAAAATCCAACTAGTCACCCCTGGCCGGGGTACCATGGGGGAGTGGGGACCCCTTCAATCAAGGGGTCCCCCCCCCCCAGCCACCCAAGGGCCAGGGGTGAAGCCCGAGGCTGTCCCCCCCCATCCAATGGGCTGCGGATGGGGGGGCTGATAGCCTTTGTTGTAAAATAAAAGATATTGTTTTTAGTAGCAGTACTACAAGTCCCAGCAAGCCTCCCCCGCATGCTGGTACTTGGAGAACCACAAGTACCAGCATGCGGCGGAAAAACGGGCCCGCTGGTACCTGTAGTACTACCACTAAAAAAATACCCAAAAAAACACAAGACACACACACCGTGAAAGTATAATTTTATTACATACATACACACATACATACATACTTACCTTATGTTCCCACGCAGGTCGGTCCTCTTCTCCAGTAGAATCCAAGGGGTACCTGTTGAATAAATTCTACTCACGAGATCCAGGGGTCCAGGCTCCTCGGCAAATCCAGGGATAATCCACGTACTTGAATAAAACAAAAAAACGGTTGCCCGACCACGAACTGAAAGGTGACCCATGTTTGCACATGGGTCACCTTCCCACGAATGCCAGAAACCCACTTTGCCTTCTGGCTAAGTGGGTTTCTTCAGCCAATCAGGGAGTGCCACGTTGTAGCACTCTCCTGATCAGCTGTGTGCTGCTGTCCTCACTGACAGGCAGCACGCGGCAGTGTTACAATGTTGCGCCTATGCGCTACATTGTAACCAATGGTGGGAACTTTCTGCTCAGCGGTGACGTCACTTTAGGTCAACCGCAGGGCAGAAAGTTCCCACCATTGGTTACAATGTAGCGCATAGGCGCTACATTGTAACACTGCCGTGTGCTGCCTGTCAGTGAGGACAAGAGCACACAGCCGATCAGGAGGGTGCTACAACGTGGCACTCCCTGATTGGCTGAAGAAACCCACTTAGCCAGAAGGCAAAGTGGGTTTCTGGCATTCGTGGGAAGGTGACCCATGTGCAAACATGGGTCACCTTTCAGTTCGTGGTCGGGCAACCGTTTTTTTGTTTTATTCAAGTACGTGGATTATCCCTGGATTTGCCGAGGAGCCTGGACCCCTGGATCTCGTGAGTAGAATTTATTCAACAGGTACCCCTTGGATTCTACTGGAGAAGAGGACCGACCTGCGTGGGAACATAAGGTAAGTATGTATGTATGTGTGTATGTATGTAATAAAATTATACTTTCACGGTGTGTGTGTCTTGTGTTTTTTTGGGTATTTTTTTAGTGGTAGTACTACAGGTACCAGCGGGCCCGTTTTTCCGCCGCATGCTGGTACTTGTGGTTCTCCAAGTACCAGCATGCGGGGGAGGCTTGCTGGGACTTGTAGTACTGCTACTAAAAACAATATCTTTTATTTTACAACAAAGGCTATCAGCCCTCCCATCCGCAGCCCATTGGATGGGGGGGGACAGCCTCGGGCTTCACCCCTGGCCCTTGGGTGGCTGGGGGGGGGGGACCCCTTGATTGAAGGGGTTCCCACTCCCCCAGGGTACCCCGGCCAGGGGTGACTAGTTGGATTTTTGATGCAACGGCCGCAGGGCGCTGTATAAAAGTGACCCCCGGCTGTGGCATTATCTGTCCAGCTAGTGGAGCCCGGTGCTGGTTTTAAAAATACGGGGGACCCCTACTCTTTTTTCCCCCCGTATTTTTGGGACCAGGACCAGGCGCAGAGCCCGATGCTGGTTGCTTAAATATGGGGGAACCCCTGTCATTTTTTTCACCATATTTCTGCAACCAGGATCGGCTCAAAGAGCCCGAGGCTGGTTATGCTTAGGAGGGGGGACCCCACGCAATTTTTTTTGAAAAAATAAGCACTTTCCCACCCCTTCCCACTGATATACATGCACGGATCTCATGGATCCGTGCATGCCTATCCAATCACGAATAAAAAAAAAAGGTCTGTTTTTTTTTAGCACTTTTTTACGAGTTGTAATTTTTCACGGCAGTGTTTGTTCTTTTTTGGCTTTGCACTTCTTAGTAAATGACCGAGATTCATACTTAAACAGCCGCGTTTTGACCGATGGTGTATTCATTCGTAATTTTTTACCTGAACTTGCAAAAAATTACGAATGCCCTCATCACTGCCGTGATTAGTGTTTAGTAAATTACCGAGATTAACCGAGATGACACTTTGAAGAAAAAACGGCATCTCGGTCAAAATCGGGAGCTTAGTAAATATACCCCATAGTGTCATCCTAATTGTTACGAGTATACTACTATCTCTTTATCAACCAGTGTACAGTGCGGTAGTTCACGGCTGTGGCTACCTCTGTGTCGGCAGTCGGCAGGCAGTCCGTCCATCCATAATTGTATTATTATTATAATATATACCACCTAACCGTGGTTTTTTTTTCATTCTTTATACCGTCGTCATAGTGTCATACTAGTTGTTACGAGTATACTACTATCTCTTTATCAACCAGTGTACAGTGCGGTAGTTCACGGCTGTGGCTACCTCTGTGTCGGCAGTCGGCAGGCAGTCCGTCCATCCATAATTGTATTATTATTATAATATATACCACCTAACCGTGGTTTTTTTTGCATTCTTTATACCGTCGTCATAGTGTCATACTAGTTGTTACGAGTATACTACTATCTCTTTATCAACCAGTGTACAGTGCGGTAGTTCACGGCTGTGGCTACCTCTGTGTCGGCAGTCGGCAGGCAGTCCGTCCATCCATAATTGTATTATTATTATAATATATACCACCTAACCGTGGTTTTTTTTCCATTCTTTATACCGTCGTCATAGTGTCATACTAGTTGTTACGAGTATACTACTATCTCTTTATCAACCAGTGTACAGTGCGGTAGTTCACGGCTGTGGCTACCTCTGTGTCGGCAGTCGGCAGGCAGTCCGTCCATCCATAATTGTATTATTATTATAATATATACCACCTAACCGTGGTTTTTTTTGCATTCTTTATACCGTCGTCATAGTGTCATACTAGTTGTTACGAGTATACTACTATCTCTTTATCAACCAGTGTACAGTGCGGTAGTTCACGGCTGTGGCTACCTCTGTGTCGGCAGTCGGCAGGCAGTCCGTCCATCCATAATTGTATTATTATTATAATATATACCACCTAACCGTGGTTTTTTTTCCATTCTTTATACCGTCGTCATAGTGTCATACTAGTTGTTACGAGTATACTACTATCTCTTTATCAACCAGTGTACAGTGCGGTAGTTCACGGCTGTGGCTACCTCTGTGTCGGCAGTCGGCAGGCAGTCCGTCCATCCATAATTGTATTATTATTATAATATATACCACCTAACCGTGGTTTTTTTATACCACCTAACCGTGGCAGTCCGTCCATAATTGTATACTAGTAAACTATCCAATCCATCCATCTCCATTGTTTACCTGAGGTGCCTTTTAGTTCTGCCTATAAAATATGGAGAACAAAAAAGTTGAGGTTCCAAAATTAGGGAAAGATCAAGATCCACTTCCACCTCGTGCTGAAGCTGCTGCCACTAGTCATGGCCGAGACGATGAAATGCCAGCAACGTCGTCTGCCAAGGCCGATGCCCAATGTCATAGTACAGAGCATGTCAAATCCAAAACACCAAATATCAGAAAAAAAAGGACTCCAAAACCTAAAATAAAATTGTCGGAGGAGAAGCGTAAACTTGCCAATATGCCATTTACCACACGGAGTGGCAAGGAACGGCTGAGGCCCTGGCCTATGTTCATGGCTAGTGGTTCAGCTTCACATGAGGATGGAAGCACTCAGCCTCTCGCTAGAAAACTGAAAAGACTCAAGCTGGCAAAAGCACCGCAAAGAACTGTGCGTTCTTTGAAATCCCAAATCCACAAGGAGAGTCCAATTGTGTCGTTTGCGATGCCTGACCTTCCCAACACTGGACGTGAAGAGCATGCGCCTTCCACTATTTGCATGCCCCCTGCAAGTGCTGGAAGGAGCACCCGCAGTCCAGTTCCTGATAGTCAGATTGAAGATGTCAGTGTTGAAGTACACCAGGATGAGGAGGATATGGGTGTTGCTGGCGCTGGGGAGGAAATTGACCAGGAGGATTCTGATGGTGAGGTGGTTTGTTTAAGTCAGGCACCCGGGGAGACACCTGTTGTCCGTGGGAGGAATATGGCCGTTGACATGCCAGGTGAAAATACCAAAAAAATCAGCTCTTCGGTGTGGAGGTATTTCACCAGAAATGCGGACAACAGGTGTCAAGCCGTGTGTTCCCTTTGTCAAGCTGTAATAAGTAGGGGTAAGGACGTTAACCACCTCGGAACATCCTCCCTTATACGTCACCTGCAGCGCATTCATAATAAGTCAGTGACAAGTTCAAAAACTTTGGGTGACAGCGGAAGCAGTCCACTGACCAGTAAATCCCTTCCTCTTGTAACCAAGCTCACGCAAACCACCCCACCAACTCCCTCAGTGTCAATTTCCTCCTTCCCCAGGAATGCCAATAGTCCTGCAGGCCATGTCACTGGCAAGTCTGACGAGTCCTTTCCTGCCTGGGATTCCTCCGATGCATCCTTGCGTGTAACGCCTACTGCTGCTGGCGCTGCTGTTGTTGCCGCTGGGAGTCGATGGTCATCCCAGAGGGGAAGTCGTAAGCCCACTTGTACTACTTCCAGTAAGCAATTGACTGTTCAACAGTCCTTTGCGAGGAAGATGAAATATCACAGCAGTCATCCTACTGCAAAGCGGATAACTGAGTCCTTGACAACTATGTTGGTGTTAGACGTGCGTCCGGTATCCGCCGTTAGTTCACAGGGAACTAGACAATTTATTGAGGCAGTGTGCCCCCGTTACCAAATACCATCTAGGTTCCACTTCTCTAGGCAGGCGATACCGAGAATGTACACGGACGTCAGAAAAAGACTCACCAGTGTCCTAAAAAATGCAGTTGTACCCAATGTCCACTTAACCACGGACATGTGGACAAGTGGAGCAGGGCAGGGTCAGGACTATATGACTGTGACAGCCCACTGGGTAGATGTATGGACTCCCGCCGCAAGAACAGCAGCGGCGGCACCAGTAGCAGCATCTCGCAAACGCCAACTCTTTCCTAGGCAGGCTACGCTTTGTATCACCGCTTTCCAGAATACGCACACAGCTGAAAACCTCTTACGGCAACTGAGGAAGATCATCGCGGAATGGCTTACCCCAATTGGACTCTCCTGTGGATTTGTGGCATCGGACAACGCCAGCAATATTGTGTGTGCATTAAATATGGGCAAATTCCAGCACGTCCCATGTTTTGCACATACCTTGAATTTGGTGGTGCAGAATTTTTTAAAAAACGACAGGGGCGTGCAAGAGATGCTGTCGGTGGCCAGAAAAATTGCGGGACACTTTCGGCGTACAGGCACCACGTACAGAAGACTGGAGCACCACCAAAAACTACTGAACCTGCCCTGCCATCATCTGAAGCAAGAAGTGGTAACGAGGTGGAATTCAACCCTCTATATGCTTCAGAGGTTGGAGGAGCAGCAAAAGGCCATTCAAGCCTATACAATTGAGCACGATATAGGAGATGGAATGCACCTGTCTCAAGTGCAGTGGAGAATGATTTCAACGTTGTGCAAGGTTCTGATGCCCTTTGAACTTGCCACACGTGAAGTCAGTTCAGACACTGCCAGCCTGAGTCAGGTCATTCCCCTCATCAGGCTTTTGCAGAAGAAGCTGGAGGCATTGAAGAAGGAGCTAACACGGAGCGATTCCGCTAGGCATGTGGGACTTGTGGATGCAGCCCTTAATTCGCTTAACAAGGATTCACGGGTGGTCAATCTGTTGAAATCAGAGCACTACATTTTGGCCACCGTGCTCGATCCTAGATTTAAAGCCTACCTTGGATCTCTCTTTCCGGCAGACACAGGTCTGCTGGGGTTGAAAGACCTGCTGGTGACAAAATTGTCAAGTCAAGCGGAACGCGACCTGTCAACATCTCCTCCTTCACATTCTCCCGCAACTGGGGGTGCGAGGAAAAGGCTCAGAATTCCGAGCCCACCCGCTGGCGGTGATGCAGGGCAGTCTGGAGCGACTGCTGATGCTGACATCTGGTCCGGACTGAAGGACCTGACAACGATTACGGACATGTCGTCTACTGTCACTGCATATGATTCTCTCAACATTGATAGAATGGTGGAGGATTATATGAGTGACCGCATCCAAGTAGGCACGTCACACAGTCCGTACTTATACTGGCAGGAAAAAGAGGCAATTTGGAGGCCCTTGCACAAACTGGCTTTATTCTACCTAAGTTGCCCTCCCACAAGTGTGTACTCCGAAAGAGTGTTTAGTGCCGCCGCTCACCTTGTCAGCAATCGGCGTACGAGGTTACATCCAGAAAATGTGGAGAAGATGATGTTCATTAAAATGAATTATAATCAATTCCTCCGCGGAGACATTGACCAGCAGCAATTGCCTCCACAAAGTATACAGGGAGCTGAGATGGTGGATTCCAGTGGGGACGAATTGATAATCTGTGAGGAGGGGGATGTACACGGTGATATATCGGAGGGTGAAGATGAGGTGGACATCTTGCCTCTGTAGAGCCAGTTTGTGCAAGGAGAGATTAATTGCTTCTTTTTTGGGGGGGGTCCAAACCAACCCGTCATATCAGTCACAGTCGTGTGGCAGACCCTGTCACTGAAATGATGGGTTGGTTAAAGTGTGCATGTCCTGTTTTGTTTATACAACATAAGGGTGGGTGGGAGGGCCCAAGGATAATTCCATCTTGCACCTCTTTTTTCTTTTCTTTTTCTTTGCATCATGTGCTGATTGGGGAGGGTTTTTTGGAAGGGACATCCTGCGTGACACTGCAGTGCCACTCCTAGATGGGCCCGGTGTTTGTGTCGGCCACTAGGGTCGCTAATCTTACTCACACAGCTACCTCATTGCGCCTCTTTTTTTCTTTGCGTCATGTGCTGTTTGGGGAGGGTTTTTTGGAAGGGACATCCTGCGTGACACTGCAGTGCCACTCCTAGATGTGCCCGGTGTTTGTGTCGGCCACTAGGGTCGCTAATCTTACTCACACAGTCAGCTACCTCATTGCGCCTCTTTTTTTCTTTGCGTCATGTGCTGTTTGGGGAGGGTTTTTTGGAAGGGCCATCCTGCGTGACACTGCAGTGCCACTCCTAGATGGGCCCGGTGTTTGTGTCGGCCACTAGGGTCGCTAATCTTACTCACACAGCTACCTCATTGCGCCTCTTTTTTTCTTTGCGTCATGTGCTGTTTGGGGAGGGTTTTTTGGAAGGGCCATCCTGCGTGACACTGCAGTGCCACTCCTAGATGGGCCCGGTGTTTGTGTCGGCCACTAGGGTCGCTAATCTTACTCACACAGCTACCTCATTGCGCCTCTTTTTTTCTTTGCGTCATGTGCTGTTTGGGGAGGGTTTTTTGGAAGGGACATCCTGCGTGACACTGCAGTGCCACTCCTAGATGGGCCCGGTGTTTGTGTCGGCCACTAGGGTCGCTTATCTTACTCACACAGCGACCTCGGTGCAAATTTTAGGACTAAAAATAATATTGTGAGGTGTGATGTGTTCAGAATAGGCTGAAAATGAGTGTAAATTATGTTTTTTGAGGTTAATAATACTTTGGGATCAAAATTACCCCCAAATTCTATGATTTAAGCTGTTTTTTAGGGTTTTTTGAAAAAAACACCCGAATCCAAAACACACCCGAATCCGACAAAAATAATTCGGTGAGGTTTTGCCAAAACGCGTTCGAACCCAAAACACGGCCGCGGAACCGAACCCAAAACCAAAACACAAAACCCGAAAAATTTCAGGCGCTCATCTCTAGTATTTAGTACAAAAAATGTAAGTAATACAGAATGAAAAACAAATCACACAGAAGAATAAAAGGGAAGAAAACCTAGGGACTGGGAGTACTGTATAGTAAGCATACTGCAGGGATGGTGCAGACCTTTTTGGTAATAACTTATATGCAGTGGCGGATTCAGGGGGGGGGGGGGGGGGGGGCACCCAGGCACGTGCCCCCCTGTCGTTTAGGATAATTTTTGAATCCTTTATAGTCATTACATTCATTATATTCCGGACGCATAGCAACAGGGCTGGCCGGAGCGGCGCGGCGGGCGTGATTTTGGGGCACTCCTGTTACCTCCCTTCAGCCCGGACTGCTGCTGCTGCCGCCGCAGGGTCCAGCCGCTGCCCGTACTCGGCACAGTGACAGGGTGAAGCTCTCGTTTCCAGCGTTCCCTGTCACGCAGGCCGGGTGCTGGGCAGCTCAGACTCCCCAAACTTCTCCCATGCTCTGGCGCTCTTATGCCCTTCTGGAGACCCCGGTTGACCAGGGAGCCAGAACCGGCATCTTCACCAACGGCTCCCCTCGCTGACCGCTGTAAGTAAGATTGGTATCCCTGGCAAGGGGGCAGAGGTTGCTGGAAATACTGACAAATTTGTAAAATACAGAGGGATTATGCTTCATTTTTTAGTGTTTATATTTTTAGTGTTTTACAGAAAATAAACTCTGCACTCTCTCCCCAAAACGTTCCCTGTTCAGATTTTCATACAGCGATTCTGTCAGAGAGCTCAGGGGCAGATTTATTAAGCATGATGAAATGATAAAGTGGAAGGAGATAAAGCACCAGCCAGTCAGCTCCTAACTGTCATTTTTCAAACCCAGCCTGTAACATAGAAGTTAGGAGCTTAGTGGCTGGTACTTTATCACCTTCCACTTTATCACTTCACCGAGCTTAATAAATCTTTATTAGGCATCGTCTTAAACTGTAATTCAGCCATCTGCTCAGTGGCGGAACTATCGCCACTGTCCAGGGGCCCAAATCCAGTGCGGCATGTAATGAGTCAAACTTCTCATTACATGCCGCTGTCCGCCGCCCGCCGAGGAGAGGAGCGCTGCGCCACGGGGAATGGGGGGGTGTTAAGTGGAGGAGGGAGCCGCAGCAGCGCATCGTAATTGGTGGAGGCGCGGCTGCTGTCTCTCTCCTTCAGCATAGACTGCCCTCCGCCGCTGTGAATGCTGGGAAGCGCATCCCAGCATTTACAGCGGCGGAGGACAGCCTATGGTGAAGGAGAGGGACAGCAGCAGCAGCGCCTCCACCAATTACATTGCGCTGCTGCGACTTCCTCCTCAACAACCCTCCTCCTTCTTCTCCCCTGCCCGGGATCATCATCCACCATCAAGGTACACCGAGGAGCCTGACTGCCAGCGGAGACAATAAGTATAATCTTCTCTTTCTTTCTTTCTTTCTTTCTTTCTTTCTTTCTTTCTTTCTTTCTTTCTTTCTTTCTTTCTTTCTTTCTTTCTTTCTATGTATATATTCTGTCTGTCTGCCACAATGTGTAAAAAGGGGACGCTGGCTGCCTTAATGTGTAAAAAGGGTATGCTGTCTGCCGTTACGTGTAAAAAGGGGATGCTGTCTGTCGTTATGTGTAAAAAGGGGGACGCTGTATGCCGCAATGTGTAAAAATGGGGGCGATGTCTGCCGTAATGTGTAAAAAGGGGGACGCTGGCTGCCCTAATGTGTAAAAAGGGGCGCTGTCTGCCGTAATGTGTAAAAAGGGGACGCTGTCTGCCTTAATGTGTAAAAAGGAGACGCTGTCTGCCGTAATGTGTAAAAAGGGCAATCTGTCCTCCGTAATGTGTAAAATGGGCTCTACCTGGTGTAGTGGTGCTACTGTGCAGTGTAATTTGAATACTGGAGACTACTGTGAATTGGTATTATTTTGTGGCCACGCCCCTATATTTTTTGCGCGTACTGCCCCTGTTTTACATAGGGGGGGGGGGGGTTTCCGATGCTGTTTCTTGCACACAGCGCTAAAATGTCTAGTTACGGCACTGTTGCTAGGTATCCATTTCCCTGGCCCCAAGCAGGTCCCCCTAACCAGATCCTCTCCAGGGGTGAGGAGGTGGACTTGGATGAGATGGGATGGGGGAGGGGGGGCAAAGCATTTTGTCGCACCTGGGCCCACCGCTCGCTAGTTCCGCCACTGCATCTGCTCATGGATATCTCAAAGGCATTTAAAGTTAAATATAGAAAAACACTGACTTTATTCCTCCTATCACTGTCCAAATCACTGCATAATGCATTTTCCACAGTCAGTGACCCTGCTATCCTATCTGACTGCAACCTCTGTGCCACCTCCCGCTCCCCACTCTGTATCACTCATTGTATCCCACATCCTGCATTATTTACATACACAAATCCAAACACATGCTTCCTTACCCTGAATGCACCATACGGTGGCAACTAGCAGTGCAGAGTGGCTAGTCGGCATGCCATTCCCTGTGAGGCCACAACCCATGTTATGAGCCACACCCAGGAGCATGAGCAAAAGAAACACCCCCCCCCCCCAACTTCCACTATCATGGTTCCCCCCTGTCATTTTGTTCTGGATCCACCCCTGCTTATATGGGCTATATATTCCACTTATAAAGGAACCAGATCAGGCTGCTGTGTTTGGCACACTACGTAGGGTTACCCAGAGTGGAATAGGCCTCCCCCAGAAGAGACAACAAAAAATGGGTGGTTGCAGCATAATAACGCTAGATATAGGGTCCCAACAGTCAGGCCCATGTTTTTTTCATCCTATACACGAGCGCACCGAGTTGAGGCAGCCGTGTTTGGTGCACCACAAAGGTGGGGGAGGGGGGAATAAGCCATTCAGGGACCCCAGGCATAGATGGGAAAGCCGGGATGAGTGTAGTAGTATGATATACCCTGTATGAATAGATCGCATGGGGGAATTCAGTTAGCACTGATAATTTTTCAGGCGCAAAAAAAAAGTGACTTGTTTACAAATTTTGGGATTTTTTTCATGATTTTTTGTGTCGGCCAATTCAATTAGAGTCCATTATTGCACCTGGTAAATTATGTGTTTTTAAGGGAAAACACATGGGGGAGATTCAAATGTTTGAAAAGTCAGTTGGGAGTCTGTTTTTTCCTATCTAATAGACAGGAAAAAACAGGCACCCAACTGACTTTTCAAACATTTGAATTCCACCCATGATCCGTGATAAGTTCATGGACCTATATGTTTTCACTGCCAGCTTCCCAAAAACTAATTATCGTGAATTTTTTTCAGAGCATGCTGAGATCTATAAACAGAATCTGCAATAATAGCTGCAACTGGGCTGACTAAGATATTTTCTTCATTCACCAAATAAAATGATCATTCTAAGCTAACACTTATTTCTCTAAGTCCTTAAATTGGAAGAGTCTGTGTGATTTTTTTATCTTGATATTTTAGAATATAAGTTTGAAACTGATGCATGGGGGAAGATAGCATAAGCAGAACAACATCCATGAGTAGGGGGTTGGGATTAGATTGCCGGCGGTTGGGATGCCGGTTGTCAGAATACCAATTGCGGCATCCCGATGATCAGAATCCTGAGATACTTACCCATATCTGTCTCTTTTTACGGCGCTGGTCTGGAGACCCTATTCGGGATCGCAGTGTTGGATTCCAGTGTCGGTACTCTAACTCAGGGGCGTATCTAGCCATTGGCCAGGATGGCACTCGCCAGGGGCGCCAGCTGAGGAGGGGCGCCGCCTGGTTGTGCCACCTGTGGCCAAGGGGCAGATTCACTATGCCCCTGTGTCCCCCACCTGCAGGGATGACCGGCAAAGACCACAGAAGGCAGCAGCGGCAGACACTGTTCTTCTCGCCAGGGTCCGGCACCGCCCCGCAGTCTGCACTACAATCAAGTAACTCTTTAAAACTACAGCTCCCAGCAGCCATTGCTGCTGTGAGCTCCCGGCAGCAATGGCTGCTGGGAGCTGTAGTTTTGCAGAGTTACTTGATTGTAGCATGGACTGCGGAGCGGTGCCGGACTCTGGCGAGAAGATCAGTGTCTGCCGCTGCTGCCTTCTGTGATTTTTGTCGGGCATCGGACGACGACAACACAGGTCAGCAGCGGCGGATTGGGATGCCCCCCTCCCCTCCCGTTGACTTCAGTGGCCGTGCTCCGCCCCACTTTGGCCGATTCCTTTATCCGCGGCTGCGGCGATATGAGCTTCTGCGCATGTGCAGAACAGAAGCTCATTCAAACTGGAGCCGCGGCAGTGAAGCTAGTGTGTGCTGAGGCAAGTGACCAGGGACAGCGAGCGCACAGAGGGGCCAGGCGTCCAGGGCCAGGCAAACAGTGTAGTAGCAGGGGGTGCCCTGGAGCCATACAACCCTTGGTCCCTAGGACCCAGCAGCCTGCAGCAACTGGAATCGAGACCTTGTCCTCAGACGGAAGCATGTGCAGGTTAGTGATGCCCCCCCAACTCCCACCTGGCGGCTGTGGCTTGCGCTGTATCCTCCCCCTCCCCCCCTCCCACTTGGCAGCTGCATGCGGGGAGGCAAGGGACACACATCATGGGAAGGTGAAATAGCTTGTGTGTCAGCATCTGTTTGTGTGTCAGCGTCTGTCAGTGTCAGTTTCTGTATGTCAGTAAGTCAGGGTCTGTGTTAACATCTGTCAGTGTGTCAGCATCTATCAGTGTATCAGCATCTGTCTGTGTCAGCATCAGTGTGTCAGCATGTTTCTGTGTGTCAGTGTCAGCATCTGTCTGTGTGTCAGTGTCTGTCTGTGTGTCTGTGTCAGCATAAGTGTGCCAGCATCTGTCTGTGTGTCAGTGTGTCATTGTCTGTTTGCATGTCAGGGTCTGTGTGTCAACATCTGTGTCAGTGTGTAAGCCTCAGCGTGTCAGCATCTTTCTGTGTGTCTCTGTCAGCATCAGTGTGTCAGCATCTGTTTGTGTCTCAGTGTGTCAGCTGTCTGCGTCAGCCCCCTAGACAGAGTACCCCCCCCCCCTCTCCCCCCGAATGCAAGAACATACACAGTCCACCCCATTTTTTATTTATTTTGTAGGCCAATGTATTTTAATATTTTAAATGTGGGAGCCAAATTTTTTTTTTTCCTGTGGGGGATAATTTATTTTATTTTTCCTGTTTGGGGTCATTGTGTTTTTTTTCCTGTGGGGGCCAATGTGTTTGATTGTTTTTGTAGAGGCCAATGTGTGTGTTTGTTTTCTGTGGGTGCCAATATATGGGTTTTTTTTATGTGGGGGCCAATGTGTTTATTTTTTCTGTGGATGCCAATATGTTTTTTTTATGTTGGGGCCAATGTGTTTTTTTTCATTTCCTACGGGGGTCAGTATGTTCATTTTTTTTCATGTCGGTGTGGTCAATTTGTTTGTTTTCTTGTGAAAGCCAGTGTGTTTTTATTTTATTTTTTCTGTGTTGTTTAATATGTTTTCTTTTCTGTAGGGCCAATGGTGTGTGTGTGTTTTTTTCTTCTGTGGGGGTCAAATATTTTTTTTCTTTGGAGGCATAGCATAATGTGAATAACGGACATTGTGTGGTGTAATATGAAATAAGGGTACAATTGTGTGGCCATGCCCCTTTTTTAACACACGCGACTTCCATATTTTAACTATGAGGGAGGGGGGGGCGCCATTCCCTTACTTTGCCAGGGGTGCTCGGACCCCTAGATACACCCCTGCTCTAACTGTCAGGATCCCGACTACCAGGATCCTGACTGGATCCCGTTAATAGTGATAATTTATTTCATCTTTCCCCCTACCTCTACCCCGTAATATGTTGATTTATACTTATTAGCTCTGCCAAAAGGTTTATTGCTGGGGCAAAATAAATATATAAAAGATTAATAGTACTCACTACCAATTTTGTTATTTATTTTTTTAATTTATGTTTCACTAGTTACCAGCTCGTCAAAATAATAGAACAACATAATAGTAATGTCAACGCTGGCCGCTGTGCGCGCCCGAACAGAGCAACACTTGAATAGCTCTATCGAGCCTCATCTATTGGTTGCCTGTGTGCAAAACACTTGAATTCTGTATATATTTTTTATGTTACTTGTCATTTTTCTATTTGTAAGGCTCTGCGCCTGTTTGCCTTGTTACAGTGGTTTATTAAAAAAATTAGCTTCATCTGTTAATATGTGTCTTCTATGCCCCATACAATTAACACATTGATGTTTTCAACTTTTAAAATATAAAAAATATATTCTAAAGGTTGATTAATTGGCTTGCTGGGTGCTGTCATATTGTTTACATACTGTAAGTATGAACAGAAAGGTTATGAGACCGCAATAGACCTTCTCCTGTCTGTAAAGAAAATCCCCCACAGAGAAAGGGGAAAAATAAGTTTTTCAGGAGAATAATTTAAATTCAGAAGACCAACTACCTATATGAATTAGGATGATGAAAAATTCCAAAAAATTTACTACGGTTGGTGGTACTCCCCAGAGTCAGAAACAACACATATAGACACAGGAAAGAAAAGAAGACTCTTTTTTGGGGGCACTCATTTGTTGCATAATAACAGACATGGTAGTACCAGTGTTCAATAATTTTAAAATTAAACTTTTATTATATTATATATTAAAAGGTTAATAATTAACCTTTTAATATATAATATAATAAAAGTTACATTTTACACTGGGTTAGCTCCAAAATATCTGTCAATTCTTTAACAAAAAGAATATCTCCAGAAAAAGGCAAAGATTCCAAAACCTTCTTTGATTCTGAATCAGCTTTCCACGTACGTAGCCAAACTGCTCTGCGAGCAGCTATTGTTGAAGCTGATGCCCTGGAGGCAATAGTACCCATATCTAATGCTGCTTCTTCCAAGAACATTGCAGCCTGTTTTATATGTGCTATATGGGATTTCTGATCTCTAGATGCTATTGAAAAATCCCCCTCCAATGCATCAGCCCAGGCAGCCACAGCCTTTGCCATCCAAGCTGAAGCTATGGCTGGCCTTATGACTGCCCCAGACAGGGGAAAAATGGTTTTTAAAAAACCATCCACTCTCCTATCCGTGACATCATTTAATGATGTTGAAGGCAAAGGTAATGTAGATTTTAGCACTAATCAAATCACATGCGTATCTACTTTAGGAGCCACCTCCCTTTTTAAACAAACCCTAGCTGGTAGAGGATAATTGGAATTCCATTTCCTAGGAATTCTAAACTTCTTATTGGGCGTAGCCCAAGCCTCTTCCATGATTTCGGTCAGCTGATCTTACCCTGGAAACTCAGTCTTAACTGTTTTGGGACATTTAAACACAGGTGACTTGGTTTTTAACACAGGCTCTGCTGAATACTCTAAGGATAGAATGGCTTCCATTACTTTGATTAACTCAGCTAGATCCACTGAGCTGAGACCTTCCTCCTCCTCTTGGTATGCCGAAGCAGAGTTTATTGAGCTTTCATCCTCCAATGAATCCTCATCTGAAACATGCGTAGCCTGTGAGGATGAAGATTTACTGACCACTGGCTTATCAGTCTCTTTCTTTTGAGAGGCTGCTGTTGGAAGTTATAAACCACAGGTGGGAAGCTGCATGTAAGGATTAATCGTGTAACCTATCCCTGGTACAGGAGTTGGAATTATCCATTCAGCTATACTGGATAATCTCTGTGCAAACATAGCCAAAGCTGGATCAACCTGCATCTGAATCTGCCTTGTATTTTTCAAGAGACCCTGGTGAAAGCTAAAACAATTTGCACACAACCCATCCTGAACCAGATCCTGAGAGGTTAACCCAGCTTTGCAAGACAAACATGATATGAGTGTTGGTGTTGCTGTGAGTATATCTTCCTCACCTTTGCTGCTCTTAGACATGATAAATAATCAACACTTCCACAGTGTACTACACAATTTGTGACTGTAATCACTTTAAGCTTTTTAAAGTGACATACAATCTGACCCTACCCATGCACCAGCATTGAGGATCGGAATAGAGAAAAACTTACAGAATATATAGTAAAGTCAGCAATCACACTAGCAGTCAGTCACATGTTATACAGTAGTGTAATAAACAATATGATCACATCATCAACTACAATTACATTTCAAGTATGTAGGAGAACATATTACTGAATCATATTTAAACAGATCTACCGTATTCAGATGCATAGCGAAAGAAACCACAGTAATAGTATATAGACTCATATGCAATAGGCACTTATCTAACTATTTGGATGGAAAAGGTAAATAGAGACTTAGTGCTGTATTACCCATACTCAGTAGAGTGGGATATTGGGAGACTCACCCCGCTTCCAGGACGATCAATACATTTGCGAACGCTGAGTGGATCCAGATGCTACTAGTGTACACTGCCGCTCCATGAACTTATTGTGATTACAGACGCTCAGTGAATATAGATGCACCAGTCACACAACTGCCTATGCTGCGACTGGGTCCCCTTCATATACAGCGTCTCAGATGGAAGCGGGAAAACAGTTCATGGCGGGAGACTCGGAGGAAACTGGTCATGAACCGGGAGGAGGGGCGACCAGGAGAGCGTCTGACTCCCCACTGCTGACATCAACCCTAGGGATCGCAGCCTCATACTATTCCTGGAGCCAATGATCCCTAAGGCCTATCGCTGGTGCACCCGAGGAGGCAACCGCGTCAGCGACTGTTTGGTAGTCTCCTCCAAAACAGTGCGGCTGTGTTCGTATTCCCCTTCTAAGCGGAACCGATGCCTTACTTTCTGCCCGTGCTCGGGCCACAGCCTGGTAATGTCTGCTGCACCTGCTAGTATGTCTGACACAGACGCCGGCCAAAACAGCACTGTACTTGTGGGTAAGCATTGTCGCGACCCGGCGGAGAGTTGTTGGAGCGACTCTTTCTAAGGTACGTATAAGACACTTTTTAAATAGATCACTCAAGAAAAAATAGTAAGACTATAAAAATAAAATAAGAAAGCTTAGGGCTGCTAAAAACCAGCAGCCCTCTGACCATAGGCCAGCTCCTGCCACACCAAACAAAAAACTGATTTGCCTGAGCCAGGAGGCGGGGATATATGGACGAGCCTGTTGCATGCGGGGAGGCCGAAAAGCTTTGACCGATTGGTGCAAATCTGGTGTTGCTTCATCATATCCCAGTGTTATCCTGTGGATAACCTGTGGACCCTGCTGCAGAAATACAGGGGTGCTGGTCCTGTCCTGTATGCTGTTAAAATACAGGGGTGTTGTTAAAATACAGGAGTGCTGGTCCTGTCCTGTATGCTGTAAAAAGAGGGGTGCTGTTAACATAAAGGTACACTAGCCCTGTCCTGTATGCTGTAAAAATATAGGGGTGTTGTTAAAATAAAGGTACACTGGCACCTGTTCTGTATGATGTAAAAATACAGGGGTGTTGTTAAAATACAGGGGTGCTGTTAAAATAAAGGAACAGTGTTCTGTGTGCTGTAATAATAATGGGGTGCTGACCTGGGAAATGGAGAACAAAAATTTGGAGGTAACAATATTGAAAGATCAGGAACCACTTCCAGTTCATAGTAGTTGTGCTGAAGCTGCTTCTGCCACCAGTCATGACATTGATGATGCAATTCCATCAACGTCGTCTGCTAATGCCGATGCCCAATGTCATAGAGGGCATGTAAAATACAAAAAGCAAAAATTAATAACAAAAAATAAAAGAAATGATCTGATGAGAAACGTAAAATTGACAATATGCCATTCATGACACAAAGTTGCAAGGAAAAGCTAAGGCCTTGGCCTATATTCCTGACTGGTGGTTCAGTTTCTCGTGAAGATGGAAGCCCTCCTCCCTCTCAAAATTTTGTAAAAATAAAGCTTGTTAAAGCACAGGGAAAAACAACTGTGCGTTCAGAGATATCACAAATCCACAAGGAGAGTCCAAGTGTGTCCGCAGTTGCGATGTTTAGGCCTGACCTTCACAACACTGTATGGGAAGAGGAGGCTCTTATCACCATTTGCATGCCCTCTGCAAGTGCTGGGAGGAGCACTGCCAGTCCAGTTGCTGATATTGAGATTGAGGATGTCACTGTACAAGTACACCAGGATGAGGAGGATATTGGTGTAGCTGGCGCAGAGGAGGAAGTTGACCATCAGTACTCCGATGATGATGTGGTTTGTTTGACTAAGGGACCAGTGGAGACAGTTGTTGGCCATGGGATGAAAAAGCCCATTGTCATGCCTGGGTAAAATACCAAAAAATCCACCTCCTCAGTGTGGAATTATTTCTCTGTGAGGATGTAAACACTGAAGGGGGTGAGGAATTGGAGGATGAGGACAACATCTTGCCTCTGTAGAGCCAGTTTGTGCAAGGAGAGATTAATTGCTTCTTTTTTGGTGGGGGCTCAAACAAACCATTCATTTCAGATACAGTTGTGTGGCAGACCCTGTCACTGAAATGATTGGTTTGTTAAAGTGTGCATGTTCTGTTTACACAACATAAGGGTGGGAGGCCTGAAGGACAAATCCATCTTGCACATCTTTTCTTTGTCTGCTACATCATTCCAGGGGTGCTGCCCTATATGGGGTGCTTCCCCTCTGCCCAATCAGTCCAGGGGTGCTGCCCCACTACCGTTTAAGTCCAGGGGTGCTGCTGCCTGTCTGCTGTGCTGTGTAATTCTCCCGGGGTGCTGCCTATGCTGTATAAGTCCAGGGGTGTTGCCTATCTGCTGTATAAGTCCAGGGGTGCTGCCTTTCTGCTGTATAAGTTATGGGCTGCTGCCTATCTGCTGTATAAGTTCAAAGGTACTGCCATATAATTCCAGGGGTGCCCTGTCTGAACCCACTCATCTCTAGTAGTTATATCTTCTAGTGTGCATTGTGTACCCAGCATTAGAGAGAGGTTCTTCTCAATTATTTCATGTTAGGGACTCAAATTAATGACTCCGATTAGTTAACCTCAATTTTTATTTATTATGAATGTTCCACATTTTGGGATTATTTACAAAATATGCCTTTGTTTTACAGGGTTCGTTTCCTTTATTTTGTAAATGTTTTCTCCTTAATAAGTGTACAATATAAGGGCTGCGTAGGGTTATCGCTAGGCCTAACGGTGTTAGAAGAACAGAGTTTCAGCGATCTTGCATTGCATCAGCTTTCCATTGCACTGCAGCACTACATGGGCCAGGAGCTCCTGTGAGGCACAAATAGTTACTGAATAAGGGCCAGTATGGAGTCTCATGGTGGCTTACAGCCAGAAAGATGTCTGGCTTGCAAGGCTGAGGTGTGCTGGTGGCACAGAGTTTAACATTGCTTCCTCCCACAGTCCTACTTGTAATAGGAAATGAGTTTGGACTAGAGGGGTAAGCTCCACTAGAACAGGGGCTCAATAATGAAAAATTCACTGCACAGTCCTCCTTAGTACTGTATCGAACCCACCCAAATTCAACTTGCCCGATCCAGGGCTGCTGTGGGGGCTCATGAGGGGCTGCTAAAACATCTAAGGTGCTGCTTTATTTAAAAATAAAATATAAATAAAATAAAAAAGACACAGGTATGCTCACATGCGTGTAACTGGGACACACAGGTAGGTTCACATGCATGTATCTGGGAGCTGTGAAAAATGAAAATAAGGCATCTGCCACATATGTACATAAAAATGCAATTAAAAAGAAAAGAAACCTACAAGATTTTCACAAAATAAGTCTCCAGACTCCATAGAGGGGAGAATTTCCAATCTTGATCCTGTGGTATACACCAGTTTATTTGCATTCCAGCATTAAATCCAAGCTTATCGTAATCCCTGAAAAAGGAGAAGGGGATACAAATTCGGAGGCTTTTCCCTTAGTTTGTCCAGTAATGTGGTAATTATATATTTGCTTGGTTAAAGTAATTTCTGTTCCACACCAAGATAGGAGTGGAGGTAAAAGCCTGTGTGTTGTTCCTGATTGCATGTGCCTCTCTAATTTTTAATCACCTTCGTGACACTGTCCTCTTCCTCTCGCCTCTTCTCATAACGGGAAAAGTCATCAAATATGGAGGTGATATGTTTGTAGCTAGCTATGATTCAGAGAACTTGGTGAGCTTTTTCCAGGGGGACCACCTGTCGCTGAAATGATGGGTTTATTAAACTGTGTATGTCCTGTTTAAACAACATAAGGGTGAGTGGGAGGGCCCAAGACAATTCCATCGTGAGCCACTTTTTTTCCTTTGAATTATGTGCTCTTTAGGGCATAGTTTTTAAAACTGCCATCCGGTCTGCCACTGCAGTGCCACTCCTAGATGGGCCAGGTGTTTTTTCTGCACACTTGTGTCACTTAGCTTAGTCATCCAGCTACCTCACTGCAATCTTTTGGCCTAAAAACAATATTGTGAGGTGTTCAGAATAGACTGTAAATGAGTGGAAATTACTGTTACTGAGGTTAACAATACTGTAGAATAAAAATGTAAAAAAATTCTGCGATATTTTTTTTTTTTTTAATCCAGAACCAAAACCAAAACCCGAAAGGGTGGTTTTGGCAAAACCAATCCAGATCCAAAACATGAACAGAGATCCAGATCCAAAACCAAAACACAAAACCCGAAAAGTGTCCAATGCACTTCTCTAGTTCCACTATAAACATGTGAAGACGGTCAGACAAATTGAACTATGAGTAGCGAGTTTGATGTGGTTACCAAGGTGTTTAGTACCAATTCATAAGCCACTGCTGTGTGTTTAAACTAACTGTACCATTGAAAAAGAGGGTAACTCCCAAATTGGCCATCAGGCCAGAACTACTTCCTACTTTATATGGATGAGACATACTTTATAAGTATCTTGTTTGGCAATATGGCTTGGGCTACGGAACAGAAGTGTTATCATCTCTTTATTTGCAGAAATACCTGTGTAGCTGTGTGCTGTAATCAGTGCTGTTTTTAGCGGCGGACGAGACGCATTTTTAATTCTCGCATTGGGATCCAAATTGGCTAGAAACAGCCGTGGCTGTAATTCACTGGTCTTACGATTAGTAGCTTTTGTAAATATTATACTTTATGACCTCACACCTTGACTGATAACAAGCATGCCATAAATGAGAGTTGTTTCTTGTATGAGACTATAATAGCAAACTTACCTGTAATGACAGCAGGGATGGAGAATCAGGACAGGTGTCTGCTCTCTCCTACAGTATTCTCCTTTCAGTTTTTCCCATCTAAAGCTGGGTACACACTGGAGCGATGTCGTTCCAAAATGCCGCTTTGGAACGACATATCGCTTACATTGCTTAGTGTATACGCAAGATTGCGCGCTCCCACAAACGCTTGCAACAGCCACTGCACTACATAAAAATATGCAGAGCCACAGGACAAGGGAGGACACAGACAGTCCCAAGCTCCACTATCCCCACACCTATACACTTGGAGACACATTTACTCTGGTGATCAGTGTGTTCACTAAGCAATAACCTACTACACTACACAAATCATGAATAACCATTTCACACAGATCCGAGAACCTGGGTTATTGGTGAGGCAAGTTGATGAAACCCAGACTCGCTGTGAAAGGGTCGCACCGGGTCGTGCATCCAAGGTCTGTCCCACGTCCACTACACAAGCTGCAACCAGGGTTATTCCTGAGTCCAACTCAAGTCAGCTGCAGTGTGAAAGGCAGACCCGGGTCATGCCTAAAAAGCTGTTGATTGGCTTTCTCAGGAGCGCCTGGAGATGATGTCATCTAAAAGCATCCTGTGTGAGTGGTAACGACCTGGGACTAACTGGCGGTGTGAAAGGGGTAATTATATCTGAGGCAACGACCCATGTTCAGTATGCCGAGCTGGACACGGGTTGGTGGTGGGGCTTCAGTCTAAGATTGTGTTATTCCATATCAAGTTTCAGACATGTTGTATGTGATTTTGAATGTCAGTCAACCCAAACCTACTGCTATTCCCACCTTTTGCTTGTAAACATATTCAAGTTAAGTTTTAATTTTTTTTAAACTATATCTATAAGTGAACAAAAGTGCCCTAAGTCTAATTTGCGTGATTTGTTCTCTACTAGGCTAAATATAGAATGTTAGGAAAGAAAATGAAAGCTGAGGTACAACTTCTGCCTGTCTTATGACTTTGTTTGCACTATGCCTATGCTGATCAAGATGCAGAGAGATCAGACTTTACCCTAGATCAATGCTAATATATTACCATTCTAGGTACCAACCGCTGTTTTATAGCTACTTGTCACATACAAACTTACCAAACCTTAGTTAGGTTTAGAGTACCAGGTATTTAATAATTTGGAGGCCAAAAAGTGCACCTGCATAATTATTTCAATTGAAGTAAAACCAATTCTTGCCAACTAGCTCCAGAGATAAATACATACGGTCACACATTAACTCTCATCTCATCTGTCACTGAATTCATCTATCCAATGGAGGCTGATTTGGCGTCACAGAAAAGCATAATAACTGACATCACAAATTCCAATTGAAATGTCTTCAATCTTTCTTTCCTGAAGCCTGTTACAAGTAATTTAAAAAAGTCCCAAGGAGATATTATTAAAACAGTCATAGCAAGCACTGTACTGCCAGATATCATCTACAACAGATTTAGCCACAGGGTTCTGGCTCACTAATGACATTGCAAGTACTATATTTATTAGCAAGAGCCCATAATCAGAGAATGTGAGGTTGGTTTAAGGTAAAACGATTCATTTTGCATAAGGTTTACGTTATATTTTCAACAGAGCTGAGACTGATTATTAGTTAACACACATTAGCTGTGTGAGTAATGTAACAAAACAGAGAATGGATGTACTCTAGAGACAAAACAACATTGCAGAATCCCTATGAGGATCTCCGTAATGACGCATTTTACAGTCCCATTTTTATTTACCAGGTATCAGTAACAATAAGATACATTTCACAAGATTTAGCATTTAGGAATACATTTATAAATGTCACCGGGAACAATTAATATTAAGGACTTTTTAATGCTAAAGCTTAAAATGCTCGTCATTCTGTTTATATTGTTGACTTCCTGGTGGCATGGGGCTAATCCGGTTTGCTTAAAATCACCTTAGCAACCAATCTAATTAGTTAACCAGTTCAAACATGTTGCTGCAACAAAACCTTATTAAGGAAGAAAAATGTCTTCAAGAAAATGTTATCTTCAGTTGTTTCTGCAAGTTTCACATTTTTATACATGTAACATATATTTATATGTAATATAAATGAAGGCCAGTCCTCTATGTACCATATACAGTGTATAAAAATTGCGTTTTAAATAAGCAATTGAGGGCCTGATTCACAGATATTTACAAAGTGATTAACACTGTGCATGAGTCTAAGTTGCACTGTGTAGGCACCAAGGTAATTTAGCGATGTTGCTCAGAGTGAGGGTTTATTTACAAAGTGATCGACAGTCAGGGACCGCTTGGGAAGGTAACGGGGCGCGGCAGCAAAAATACTGGTGATCGTTTTGAGGGGGTGTGTCAGCTTACATCTACTGTACAATACTGTACTTACAAAACATGACTGAGATAGTAGAGATGTGCACCGGAAATTTTTCGGGTTTTGGATTCGGTTCTGCGGCCGTGTTTTGGATTCGGACGCGTTTTGGCAAAACCTCACTGAACTTTTTTTTGTCGGATTCGGGTGTTTGTTTTTTTTAAAAACCCTCAAAACAGCTTAAATCATAGAATTTGGGGGTCATTTTGATCCCATAGTATTATTAACCTCAATAACCATAATTTCCACTAATTTCCAGTCTATTCTGAACACCTCACACCTCACAATATTATTTTTAGTCTTAAAATTTGCACCGAGGTTGCTGGATGACTAAGCTAAGCGACCCAAGTGGCCGGCACAAACACCTGGCCCATCTAGGAGTGGCACTGCAGTGGCAGACGGGATGGCACTTAAAAAAAGTTGGCCCCAAACAGCACATGATGCAAAGAAAAGAGAAAAAGAGGTGCACTGTGGTCGCTGGATGGCTAAGCTAAGCGACACAAACACCTCAATATCACAGGGATTATTCGTTCTAATCAATGGTATTATTGGTCCAAATCACTAGAAGAAAATGGCAAAATCACTGGAATTATTTGTTCTAATCAATGGTATTATTGGTCCAAATCACTGGAAGAAAATGACAAAATCACTGTAATCATTTGGCAAGATCACTGTAATTAATAATTAATTATAAATCACTGATATTAATTTGTAAAATCTCGCTTTCGCCTGCCTAGTGAAGTGGAATCTAGATGGGATTTTGTACTGGGGACACAATAACTTAATCAATCGTCTAAATCCCAATGCACTAGTGGCAGAAAATGGGCGCACGTCTATGAGCGCACTGATTATACTGATCACTGATTATACTGATCACTGATTATACTGAGAACTGATTATACTGAGCACTGATTTTACTGATCACTGATTTTACTGAGCACTGATTTTACTGAGCACTGATTATACTGATCACTGATGATACTACGGAGAACTGACACTGAGCAGCGAGAACAGCACTGGACTATTGTACTGTAGTATACTGATCACCACAATGCAGCACTGACACTGAGCACAGATATTAAGCACTGATCAGGGTACTAGAAGTGACACAGAGCAGCAAGATACAGCAATGGCCTACTGTACTGTACTACTATATACTGGTGGTCAACAAAATGCTGCACTGTACTACTATACTGCTCACAACAATGCAGCACAGATATGGATACTTGAAGTGACACAGAGCTGAAAGATACAGCAATGGCCTACTGTACTGTACTACTATATATATACTGCTGGTCACCAAAATGCTGCACTGTCCAACTTTATACTGCTCACAATAATGCAGCACAGAGATAATAAGATTTTACTTACCGGTAAATCTATTTCTCATAGTCCATAGTGGATGCTGGGGACTCCGTAAGGACCATGGGGAATAGACGGGCTCCGCAGGAGACAAAGAATTTGGATACTGGTGTGCTCTGGCTCCTCCCTCTATGTCCCTCCTCCAGACCTCAGTTAGAGAAACTGTGCCCGGTAGAGCTGACAGTACAAGGAAAGGATTTTGGAATCCAAGGCAAGACTCATACCAGTCACACCAATCACACCGTATAACTTGTGATAAACTTACCCAGTTAACAGTATGAACAACAACGGAGCATCAGATCAACCCTGATGCAACCACAACATAACCCTTATTTAAGCAATAACTATATACAAGTATTGCAGAAGAAATCCGCACTTGGGACGGGCGCCCAGCATCCACTACGGACTACGAGATATAGATTTACCGGTAAGTAAAATCTTATTTTCTCTAACGTCCTAGTGGATGCTGGGGACTCCGTAAGGACCATGGGGATTATACCAAAGCTCCCAAATGGGCGGGAGAGTGCGGATGACTCTGCAGCACCGAATTAGCAAACACAAGGTCCTCCTCAGCCAGGGTATCAAACTTGTAAAACTTTGCAAGTGTGTTTGAACCTGACCAAGTAGCTGCTTGGCAAAGCTGTAATGCCGAGACCCCTCGGGCAGCCGCCCAAGAAGAGCCCACCTTCCTTGTGGAGTGGGCTTTTACTGATTTTGGGAGCGGCAAACCAGCCGCAGAATGAGCCTGCTGAATCGTGTTACAGATCCAGCGAGCAATAGTTTGCTTTGGAGCAGGAGCACCCAGCTTGTTGGATGCATACAGGATAAACAGCGACTCAGTTTTCCTGACTCTAGCCGTTCTGGCTACATAAACCTTCAAAGCTCTGACCACATCCAGCAACTCGGAATCCTCCAAGTCACGAGTAGCCACAGGCACCACAATAGGTTGGTTCATATGAAAAGATGACACCACTTTTGGCAGAAATTGTGGACGGGTCCGCAATTCTGCCCTGTCCATATGGAAAACCAGATAGGGGCTTTTATGTGACAAAGCCGCTAATTCTGACACACGCCTAGCTGAAGCCAAGGCTAATAGCATGACCACCCTCCACGTGAGAAATTTTAACTCCACGGTTTTGAGTGGCTCAAACCAGTGTGACTTCAGGAAACTCAACACCACGTTAAGATCCCAAGGTGCCACTGGAGGCACAAAAGGGGCTGAATATGCAGCACTCCCTTTACAACGTCTGAACTTCAGGAAGAGAAGCCAGTTCTTTTTGAAAGAAAATGGATAGGACCGAAATCTGGACCTTAATGGAACCCAATTTCAGGCCCAAAGTCACTCCCGACTGTAGGAAGTGAAGGAAAACGGCCCAGCTGGAATTCCTCCGTAGGGGCATTCCTGGCCTCACACCACGCAACATATTTTTGCCATATACGGTAATAATGTTGAGCCGTCACATCCTTCCTAGCCTCTATCAGTGTAGGAATGACCTCATCCAGAATGCCTTTTTCTGCTAGGATCCGGCGTTCAACCGCCATGCCGTCAAACGCAGCCGTGGTAAGTCTAGGAACAGACAGGGCCCCTGTTGCACAAGTCCTGTCTTAGAGGCAGAGGCCACGGGTCCTCTGTGAGCATTTCTTGCAGATCTGGATACCAAGTCCTTCTTGGCCAATCCGGAACAAATAGTATTGTTCTCACTCCTCTTTTCCTTATGATTCTCAGCACCTTGGGTATGAGAGGAAGAGGAGGAAATACATATACTGACGGGAACACCCACGGTGTCACCAGTGCGTCCACAGCTATCGCCTGAGGGTCTCTTGACCTGGCGCAATATCTCTGCAGCTTTTTGTTGAGGCGGGATGCCATCATGTCCACCTGTGGCAGTTCCCACTGACTTGCAATCTGCATGAAGACTTCTTGGTGAAGTCCCCACTCTCCCGGGTGGAGGTCGTGCCTGCTGAGGAAGTCTGCTTCCCAGTTGTCCACTCCCGGAATGAATTCTGCTGACAGTGTGCTTACGTGATTCTCCGCCCAGCGAAGAATTCTGGTGGCTTCTGCCATCGCCACCCTGCTCCTTGTGCCGCCTTGGCGGTTTACATGAGCCACTGCGGTGATATTGTCTGACTGAATCAGAACCGGTTGGTCGCGAAGCAGGGTCTCCGCTTGACTTAGGGTCTCCTGCCTTGACCACAGCCCTTGGAAATTCCTTCCCTGTGTGACTGTCCCCCACCCTCAGAGGCTTGCATCCATGGTCACCAGGACCCAGTCCTGAATGCCGAATCTGTGACCTTCGAGAAGGTGAGCACTCTGCAGCCACCACAGGAGAGATGCCCTGGCCCTGGGGGATAGGGTGATTAATCTGAAGATGTGATCCGGACCACTTGTCCAGTAAGTCCCATTGGAAGGTCCTCGCATGGAACCTGCCAAAGGGAATTTCCTCGTATGATGCCACCCTCCTTCCCAGGACTCGAGTGCAGTGATGCACTGACACCTGTTTTGGTTTTAATAGATTCCTGACCAGTGTCACAAGCTCCTGAGCTCTCTCTATCGGGAGATAATCCCTTTTGTGGTCTGTGTCTAGGATCATGCCTAGGAGAGGCAGATGAGCTGTAGGAACCAACTGCGACTTTGGAATATATAGAATCCAGCCGTGTTGCCGTTACACTTCCAGAGAAAGTGATACGCTGTTCAGCAACTGCTCTCTTGATCTCGCTTTTATGAGGAGATCGTCCAAGTACGTGATAACAGTGACACCTTGCTTCCGCAGGAGCACCATCATTTCCGCCATTACCTTGGTGAATATTCTCAAGGCCGTGGAGAGACCAAACGGCAATGTCTGAAATTGGTAATGACAATCCCGTACCGCAATTCTGAGGTACGCCTGATGAGGTGGAGAAATGGGGACATGAAGGTATGCATCCTTTATGTCCCGAGTCACCATAAAATCTCCCCCTTTCAGGCTTGCAATGACCGCTCTTAGCGATTCCATCTTGAACTTGAACCTTTTCAGGTATATGTTCAGGGATTTTAAATTCAATATGGGTCTGACCGAACCGTCTGGTTTCGGGACTACAACATGGTCGAATAATAACCCCCTCCTTGTTGAAGGAGAGGAACCTTGACCACCACCTGTTGAAGATACAATTGTGAATTGCAGTTAACACTGTTTCCCTCTCGTGGGGGGAAGCCGGCAGGGCTGTCGGGGAGAGGGCATCTTCCCAAAGTCCAGCTTGTATCCCTGAGACACAATATCTATTGCCCAGGGATCTACCAGGGAGTGAACCCACTTGTGGCTGAACTTACGAATGCGTGCCCTCACTGGGCCTAGCTCCGCCTGTGGAGCCCCAGCGACATGCTGTGGATTTTTGTAGAGGCCGGGGAGGACATCTGTTCCTGGGAACTAGCTGTGTTGTGCAGCTTCTTTCCTCTGCCCCCGCCTCTGGCTAGAAAGGACACACCTCGGACTTTCTTGTTTCTTTATTTGAAAGGCTGCATTTGATAATGTCGTGCTTTCCTAGGCTGTGCAGGAATATAAGGCAAAATATCAGAATTACCAGCTATAGCTGTGGAGACCAGGTCCGAGAACCCTTCTCCACACAATCCTCAGCCTTCCATATGCCTCTTAAGTCGGCATCATCTGTCCATTGCATATTCTACAGGACACGTCAAGCAGAAATCGACATAGCTTTGACTCTAGGACCCAGTATACTCATGTCTCTTTGGGCATGTTTTATATATACATATCTCTTAAGACAGCATTTTTAATATATATATATATATCTCTATATATACATATATATATCTATATACATACTAGGGTCTCAATCTCTGCTGATAAGGTATCTGTCCACGCTGCCACAACGCTATAAACCCATGCCGACACAATCGCCGATCTGAGTAGTGTACCAGAATGTGCACGCTATCTGCAGGATCCCTGAGAATAGCTGTTACGTCAGGGCTACCTTTTGGGCAAACGTGACACCCTAGGGGAAGATTCCCATCATATCCTGGCCCTAGTGGGGAAAGGATACTGCCTGAGAATTCTTTGTGGGTGTCACGATCCGGGTATCTGGACGCCATTTCTTACCCATCACATGCCTCCTAAGGCTGGCTCAGCGCTCCAGGACCGGATCCCATCTGTTATCCTGATGTTTACATTCCTGTATCCTCTCCTGTCACTCTGAGACGCTGTCACAGTAAACGCCATATTACACCTGGCATGGCGTCTTCCGCGGCCTCCGCCGCCGTCCCTGAGCTTCTGCATGCAGAGTGTCTGAGTGGCGATTACGTCAGCCGCGGCCTCCGCTGTGTCCGCGTGGTTGGATGTGCACCTGTCAGCTTGGCGCCTCCTGTCTCCGGTGGCCGGCGCCGCCATTACTGTTTTCATTACCACATGGATTACAAACCAAACTTCCCTCCAAGTGTCTGCATGGGCGCAGCCATCTTGGATTCTGTCAGCTGATCATTTCCACCAATCTGTTCTCAGTATTGATAATCTGCATAATTGCCTAGCCAATCCCTTCCTTGCTGCAGGTATAAATACACTGTGCCTGAGCAAGGAAGGCGTCAGTGCTTTGGTTGTCAAACCTAGTTCCTGTTTGTCTCTCTCCTGTGATTGTCTTCCAGGTTCCAGCTCCTGTCTCAAGACTTCCACCATAGAGACCCGCACCAGCATTCCACCTGCGGTGTAGCCTGACTCTCCGATCCATTGTGGATTCATCTGTTTCCAGCTACAACATTACCTGCTTCCAGCCCAGCTTCCAGCAGAGTACAGCTTCTCTTAAAGGGCCGGTGTCCTTTCTACAGTTTACCACTCTCCACCGGTATTATAATTTCACCGCTCTCAAACTCCAAACTTCAGCTCATATTTCATCGCTCTCAAGTTCATTTATTATTTAACTGGTTCCAGCCAGTTTCCACTCCGTGCCAACAACAGTCTGGTTCCAGCCAGTATCCACAGCAGCCGTTTTATCTACAGCAGCCCAGCTTTTCCTGGAACACCAGCTGGTACAATCCTGGGCTATCTCTATTGCTACAGTCGGGCCTGGTAAGGACTTTCCATCTAGAAGATTATAAGAACTATCTCACACTACCAGAGCCCTGTGGCTCTTGCCACCCTGTAGTACCCAGGAACTGTATTTATCCTCTGCTGACTTTTATGTTTTCTTTTACTGCTGCTGTGTTGCGGAGTTGTCATAATAAACATCATTGACTTTTATCCAAGTTGTCGTGGTCACGCCTTCGGGCAGTTATTCTTCATGTTACTTACATGTCCAGGGGTCTGATATAACCTCCCAGGTTTCGGTACATCTCAGCCCCTACAACTGAGGCTGCCTCCCGTCAGCTTAGGCCCTCAGTTGTGACAGTAAGCACTGACCTAATGAATCCAGCCGGAGACCAGGATCAAGCGGCCAGGCCGATGCAAGAACTGGCAGCCCGACTAGAACATCAGGAGGCTGCACAGGGCCACATCATCCGCTGTCTCCAGGATCTCTCTACTCGGCTGGATGGGATTCAGACAACTCTCCGTGGATCAGGCGCGTCTGGTGCGTCAACCACAGTGACTCCAGCTATAACCCCACCCACCTTACCCATTTCTGCTCCACGTCTTCATCTTCCAACGCCAGCAAAATTTGACGGATCTCCAAGATTCTGCAGGGGATTTCTCAACCAGTGTGAGATTCAGTTTGAGCTACAACCTGGCAATTTTCCCAGTGACCGTACAAAAATTGCCTACATTATTTCTCTTCTCAGTGGCTCAGCCCTTGATTGGGCATCACCGTTATGGGAGAGGTCCGACACCCTGCTATCTTCTTACACTGCATTCGTGTCAACATTCAGGCGCATCTTCGACGAGCCAGGCCGGGTAACCTCAGCTTCATCCGAGATTCTCCGTTTACGCCAGGGGTCACGTACTGTAGGACAATATCTGATACAGTTCCAGATCCTGGCATCCGAACTGGCATGGAACGACGAGGCCCTGTATGCTGCATTCTGGCATGGCTTATCTGAGCGTATTAAAGATGAGTTAGCTACCAGAGACTTACCCTCTAAGTTAGATGAGCTAATCTCACTCTGCACGAAAGTTGATTTACGTTTCAGAGAGAGAGCAACTGAGCGTGGAAGATCATCTGCTCCAAAATCTTCTGCTCCTCCTCCTCGCCAACTGTCACCAACTAAAGATGAGCCCATGCAAATTGGCCGTTCCCGTTTAACTCCTGCTGAGCGCCGAAGACGTCTCTCCGAGTCTCTCTGTCTTTATTGTGCAGCTCCGTCTCACACCATTAATGCCTGTCCCAAACGTCCGGGAAACTCCAAATCCTAGCTCGCCAAGGAGAGGGCCGGCTAGGAGTAATGATCTCCTCTCCATCTCCTCAAGATTGTAATCTCCCAGTCTCGCTTCAAGTTGCTCAACGTTATCGGAACGTCATTGCCCTCCTTGATTCCGGAGCAGCTGGGAACTTTATTACCGAAGCCTATGTTAAACGGTGGTCCCTACCCACCGAGAGACTTCCTTCGTCCATTTCTTTAACTGCTGTGGATGGCAGCAAAATTTTTGATGCAGTTATTTCTTTAAGGACTCTACCAGTTCGTCTGAGAGTGGGAGTTCTTCATTCCGAACTTATTTCTTTTTTAATGATTCCAAGAGCCACACATCCTGTGGTCCTGGGCCTTCCATGGCTCCGTCTTCACAATCCTACAATTGATTGGACGACTATGCATATCCTGGCATGGGGTTCCTCCTGTGCTGAGACATGTTTGTTTAAAGTATTGCCTGTCTGTTCTTCCTCCCCCAGGTCGTCTGATGTTCCACCTCCTCCATATCAAGATTTCACGGATGTGTTCAGTAAAGCTTCTGCTGATATCCTTCCTCCTCATAGAGAATGGGACTGCCCGATTGATCTCGTTCCAGGGAAGGTTCCACCTCGAGGCCGAACTTATCCGTTGTCTCTGCCTGAGACGCATTCTATGGAGGAATACATTAAAGAGAACCTAGCAAAGGGGTTCATTCGACCTTCTTCTTCCCCAGCCGGCGCAGGCTTCTTTTTTGTAAAAAAGAAAGATGGTGGTCTGCGGCCGTGCATCGACTACAGAGGTTTGAACGACATTACCATCAAGAACCGTTATCCTTTGCCCCTGATTACTGAGCTCTTTGACAGAGTTAGCGGAGCTACCATCTTTACAAAGCTGGACTTGAGAGGTGCATACAATCTCATCCGGATCCGTGAGGGTGACGAGTGGAAGACCGCCTTTAACACCCGTGACGGACATTATGAGTACCTCGTCATGCCCTTCGGATTGAGCAATGCTCCAGCTGTCTTCCAGCATTTTGTCAATGAGATCTTCAGAGACATTCTATACCGTCATGTCGTGGTCTATCTAGACGATATCCTTATTTTTGCCAACGATTTAGAGGAACATCGTTTTTGGGTTAAAGAGGTTCTGTCCCGTCTCCGTGTCAATCATCTCTATTGCAAATTAGAGAAATGCGTCTTTGAAGTCAAGTCCATTCCGTTTCTAGGGTACATTGTGTCCGGTTCCGGACTAGAGATGGATCCTGAGAAACTACAAGCAATCCAAAATTGTCCGGTACCCTTAACCCTCAAAGGGGTCCAGAGGTTCTTAGGGTTCGCCAACTATTACCGAAAGTTTATACGAGACTTTTCCACCATTGTGGCGCCTATTACTGCTTTCACTAAGAAGGGTGCTAACCCGTCCAAGTGGTCTGAAGAAGCCATGCAAGCATTTCATCTTTTAAAACAAAGGTTCATCTCTGCGCCTGTTCTGAAACAGCCTGACATCGACTCTCCTTTCATCTTAGAGGTGGATGCCTCCTCCGTTGGAGTAGGAGCGGTGTTATCTCAGAGGGCTAAAGATGGCCATTTACACCCTTGCAGTTTCTTCTCCCGGAAGTTCTCCCCAGCTGAGCGCAACTATGCCATTGGCGACCAGGAGTTGCTAGCCATCAAGCTCGCTCTAGAAGAGTGGAGGTATCTGTTGGAGGGAGCTTCTCATTCAATCACCATACTTACAGACCACAAGAACCTTTTATATCTGAAAGGCGCACAATGTCTCAACCCTCGTCAGGCCAGATGGGCACTTTTCTTTTCCAGGTTCGACTTTAAACTCCAGTTCTGTCCGGGCTCTCAGAATCGCAAGGCCGATGCCCTTTCCCGCTCATGGGAGCAAGAAAATGAGTCATAGTCTTCAGACAAGCATCCTATTATAAATCCGTTGGCATTCTCCACGGTAGGGATGGACTCTACGCCCCCATCAGGGAAAAGTTTTGTGAAACCGATGCTAAGGAAGAAGCTCATGCATTGGGCCCATGCTTCCCGTTTTGCCGGACATACAGGTATCCAAAAAACCCTGGAGTTTATCTCTAGGTCCTATTGGTGGCCAACTCTGAAAAAGGATGTCTTGGAGTTTATTGCATCTTGCCCAAAGTGTGCTCAACATAAGGTATCCCGCCAGTCGCCTGCGGGGCAACTGGTTCCACTATCTGTTCCCCGTCGACCTTGGACCCATTTGTCGATGGATTTTATTACAGATTTACCCATGTGCAACAAGTTCAATACCATCTGGGTGGTAGTTGACCGGTTCACCAAGATGGCACACTTCATTCCTCTCACCGGTCTTCCGTCAGCTTCCAAGTTGGCTCAAGTATTCATACAAGAGATCTTCCGACTCCACGGTCTTCCTGAAGAAATTATCTCAGATCGAGGAGTTCAATTCACAGCCAAATTCTGGCGAAGTTTATGTCAAGTCCTCCAAGTCAAGCTAAAGTTTTCCACGGCTTACCATCCTCAGACCAATGGTCAAACCGAGAGGGTGAATCAGGACTTGGAGGCCTTCCTCCGCATCTATGTGTCCTCCTCTCAAGATGACTGGGTTCAATTACTTCCCTGGGCCGAGTTCTGTCATAACAACCAGTATCATTCTTCATCTGCTTCAACACCATTCTTCACTAACTTTGGATTCCACCCTAAAGTCCCTGAGTTCCAACCGCTTCCAGCAACTTCTGTTCCCGCAGTGGATATCACCTTGCATCAGTTTGCCAATATCTGGAAGAGCGTACGATCAGCTCTGCTCAAGGCATCGTTCAGGTACAAGAAGTTTGCGGATAAGAAGCGTCGAGCAGTTCCTGCTCTCAAGGTGGGTGATCGGGTATGGTTATCCACGAAGAATTTGAGGTTAAGAGTTCCCAGTATGAAGTTTGCACCTCGCTATATCGGTCCTTTCAAGATTGAACAAGTCATCAATCCTGTTGCTTACAGACTTCAGTTGCCTCCCTTCTTAAAAATACCCAGGACATTCCATGTTTCCCTGTTGAAACCGCTGATCTTGAATCGGTTTCATTCCTCACTTCCTCCAACTCCGAAAGTCCAAACTCAACGAGGCGTTGAGTATGAAGTAGCCAAGATCCTGGACTCACGTCACCGTTACGGTCAACTACAATATCTTATTGACTGGAAGGGTTATGGCCCTGAGGAACGTTCATGGACCAATGCTTCTGATGTCCATGCTCCTGCCTTGGTCTGGAGATTCCATTCCAAGTTTCCTCAAAAGCCAAAGAAGTGTCCTGGGGCCACTCCTAAAGGGGGGGGGGGGTGTGCTGTCACGATCCGGGTATCTGGACGCCATTTCTTACCCATCAGATGCCTCCTAAGGCTGGCTCAGCGCTCCAGGACCAGATCCCATCTGTTATCCTGATGTTTACATTCCTGTATCCTCTCCTGTCACTCTGAGACGCTGTCACAGTAAACGCCATATTACACCTGGCATGGCGTCTTCCGCGGCCTCCGCCGCCGTCCCTGAGCTTCTGCATGCAGAGTGTCTGAGTGGCGATTACGTCAGCCGCGGCCTCCGCTGTGTCCGCGTGGTTGGATGTGCACCTGTCAGCTTGGCGCCTCCTGTCTCCGGTGGCCGGCGCCGCCATTACTGTTTTCATTACCACATGGATTACAAACCAAACTTCCCTCCAAGTGTCTGCATGGGCGCAGCCATCTTGGATTCTGTCAGCTGATCATTTCCACCAATCTGTTCTCAGTATTGATAATCTGCATAATTGCCTAGCCAATCCCTTCCTTGCTGCAGGTATAAATACACTGTGCCTGAGCAAGGAAGGCGTCAGTGCTTTGGTTGTCAAACCTAGTTCCTGTTTGTCTCTCTCCTGTGATTGTCTTCCAGGTTCCAGCTCCTGTCTCAAGACTTCCACCATAGAGACCCGCACCAGCATTCCACCTGCGGTGTAGCCTGACTCTCCGATCCATTGTGGATTCATCTGTTTCCAGCTACAACATTACCTGCTTTCAGCCCAGCTTCCAGCAGAGTACAGCTTCTCTTAAAGGGCCTGTGTCCTTTCTACAGTTTACCACTCTCCACCGGTATTATAATTTCACCGCTCTCAAACTCCAAACTTCAGCTCACATTTGATCGCTCTCAAGTTCATTTATTATTTAACTGGTTCCAGCCAGTTTCCACTCCGTGCCAACAACAGTCTGGTTCCAGCCAGTATCCACAGCAGCCGTTTTATCTACAGCAGCCCAGCTTTTCCTGGAACACCAGCTGGTACAATCCTAGGCTATCTCTATTGCTACAGTCGGGCCTGGTAAGGACTTTCCATCTAGAAGATTATAAGAACTATCTCACACTACCAGAGCCCTGTGGCTCTTGCCACCCTGTAGTACCCAGGAACTGTATTTATCCTCTGCTGACTTTTATGTTTTCTTTTACTGCTGCTGTGTTGCGGAGTTGTCATAATAAACATCATTGACTTTTATCCAAGTTGTCGTGGTCACGCCTTCGGGCAGTTATTCTTCATGTTACTTACATGTCCAGGGGTCTGATACAACCTCCCAGGTTTCGGTACATCTCAGCCCCTACAACTGAGGCTGCCTCCCGTCAGCTTAGGCCCTCAGTTGTGACAGTGGGAAACTGCAGTCTCTTGTCTGGAGAGTCCCGCTCTTTTTCTTCATGAGAGGACTGAAATTTACCTCAGCTTTCTTCCCCTTAAACATGTGTACCCTTGTGTCAGGGACAGATGAGTCATCAGTGATATGCAAATCATCTTTTATTACAATAATCATATATTGAATACTTTTCTGCCATTTTGGCTGTAACTTTGCATTATCGTAGTCGACACTGGAGTCAAACTCCGTGTCGATATCAGTGTCTATTATTTTGGATAGTGAGTATTGAGAGACTCTGAAGGTCTCTGCGACATAGGGACAGACATGGGTAGATTTCCTGTCTGTTCTCTAATCTTTTGTGCAATAAATTCACCTTAGCACTTAATTACACATATCCAAACAGGTGTCGGCGTTGTCGACGGAGACACCCTCTCACACACATATTTGCTCCATCTCCTCCTCAGGGGAGCCTTTTACCTCAGACATGTCGACACACACGTACCGACACACCACACACTCAGGGAATGCTCATCTGAAGACAATTCCCCCATAAGGCCCTTTGGAGAGACAGAGAGAGAGTATGCCAGCACACACCCCAGCGCTATTAACCCAGGAATAACACAGTAACTTAATGTTAACCCAGTAGCTGCTGTTTATATTGATTTTTGCACCTAATTATGTGCCCCCCCTCTCTTTTTACCCTTTTCTACCGTGTACTGCAGGGGAGAGACTGGGGAGCTTCCTCTCAGCGGTGCTGTGGAGAAAAAACATGGCGCTGGTGAGTGCTGAGGAAGAAGCCCCGCCCCCTCGACGGCGGCCTTTTGTCCCGCTTTCATGTACAATTTTGGCGGGGGCTCAAACATATATACAGTGCCCAACTGTATATTATGCAAACTTTTGCCAAAGAGGTCTCTAATTGCTGCCCAGGGCGCGCCCCCCCCTGCGCCCTGCACCCTACAGTGACCGGAGTATGTGGGTTTAGTGTGGGAGCAATGGCGCACAGCTGCAGTGCTGTGCACTACCTCATATGAAGACTGGAGTCTTCTGCCGCTGATTTCATGTCTTCTTGCTTCTATCTGCCGGCTTCTGTCTTCTGGCTCTGCGAGGGGGACGGCGGCGCGGCTCCGGGATCGGACGACCAAGGGTGCCATCCTGTGTACGATCCCTCTGGAGCTAATAGTGTCCAGTAGCCTAAGAAGCAGGACCTATCTTCAGTGAGTAGGGCTGCTTCTCTCCCCTCAGTCCCACGTAGCAGAGAGTCTGTTGCCAGCAGATCTCTCTGAAAATAAAAAACCTAACAAAATACTTTCTTTTTAGCAAGCTCAGGAGAGCTCACTAAGTAGCACCCAGCTCGTCCGGGCACAGATTCAAACTGAGGTCTGGAGGAGGGACATAGAGGGAGGAGCCAGAGCACACCAGTATCCAAATTCTTTCTTAAAGTGCCCTGTCTCCTGCGGAGCCCGTCTATTCCCCATGGTCCTTACGGAGTCCCCAGCATCCACTAGGACGTTAGAGAAAGTATACTTGACACAGAGCTGCAAGATAAAGCAATGGCCTACTGTACTGTACTATATGTATACTGCTGGTCACCAAAATGCTGCACTGTCCTACTATATACTGCTCACAATAATGCAGCACAGAGATAGTATACTTGACACAGAGCTGCAAGATAAAGCAATGGCCTACTGTACTGTACTATATGTGTACTGCTGGTCACCAAAATGCTGCACTGTCCTACTATATACTGCTCACAATAATGCAGCACAGAGATAGTATACTTGACACAGAGCTGCGAGATACAGCAATGGCCTACTGTACTGTACTATATGTATACTGCTGGTCACCAAAATGCTGCACTGTCCTACTATATACTGCTCACAATACTGCAGCACAGAGATAGTATACTTGACACAGAGCTGCAAGGTACGACAATGGCGTACTGTACTAGATGTATACTGCTGGTCACCAAAATGCTGCACTGTCCTACTTTATACTGCTCACAATAATGCAGCACAGAGATCGTATACTTGACACAGAGCTGCAAGATACAGCAATGGCCTACTGTACTGTACTATATGTATACTGCTGGTCACCAAAATGTTGCACTGCCCTACTCTATACTGCTCACAATAATGCAGCACAGAGATAGTATACTTGACACAGAGCTGCAAGATACAGCAATGGCCTACTGTACTGTACTATATGTATACTGCTGGTCACCAAAATGCTGCACTGTCCTACTATATACTGCTCACAATAATGCAGCACAGAGATCGTATACTTGACACAGAGCTGCAAGATACAGCAACGGCCTATTGTACTGTACTATATGTATACTGCTGGTCCCCAAAAGGCTGCACTGTCCTACTATATACTGCTCACAATAATGCAGCACAGAGATAGTATACTTGACACAGAGCTGCAAGATACAGCAATGGCCTACTGTAATGTACTATTATAATTATATACTGGTGGTCCCCACAATGCAGCACACTGAGCACAGATATTTGCAGCACACCGAGCACAGATACGGAGCTTTTCAGGGAGAGAACGCAGCCACGTCCTCTCCGTTCAATCTCCAATGCACAAGTGAAAATGGCGGCGATGCACAGCTCATTATATAGAATATGAATCTCGCGAGAATCCGACAGCGGGATGATGACGTTCGGCCGCGTTCGGTTTAACCGAGCAAGGCAGGAAGATCCGAGGCTGCCTCGGAACCGTGTAAAATAGGTGAAGTTCGTGGGGGTTCGGATCTCGGAGAACCGAACCCGCTTATCTCTATGAGAAAGTGACACCTTTGCTTTCTGATGGGTCAGTGTACACAAACTTTGTATCATGCACAAAATTATAAAAAATATAGCATTAAATTACCTTCAAACTATGTGTATGAGGTATATATGAAACATAAATACATTTGGTGTTTTGACTTGGGTCCCATCCCCAAGATGTCTCATTATGGTAAGCAAATATTATTCCAAATTAATCTTACGTCAATGCTCCAACAACCCTGACAATCTCATTCACATCTCTCCCACAAACTCCTAGTCCCTATCCTGTGCCCTCTGGAATGCCAGATCTGTTTGCAACAAACTGGCCCCTACCCATGACCTTTTCACTTCCAATTCCCTGCACCTCCTGGCTATTACAGAAACCTGGATTACTCCCCATGACACCACTTCTCCTGCTGCTCTCTCTGCTGGGGGCCTCACATTCTCACACACACCCTGGGTCGCCATGGTGGTGGTGTTGGCATCCTTTTATCCTCTACCTACATATACCTCCAGAACCATCCCTTACATTCTCTACATTTGAGGTCCATGCTATACGCCTCTACCAACCTACTAATCTTCGAGTTGCTGTCATTTACTGTCTACCTGGCATTTCCTCCAAATTCCTTGACAACTTTGCTTCCTGGCAACCTAATTTCCTCTCTTCTAACATTCCCTCGATTATCCTAAGTGATTTCAACATCCCTATCGATAGCCCCACAAAATCACCTGCCTCTAACCTCCTTAACCTCACCTCTTCACTTGGTCTCTGCCAGTGGACCACCTCACCCACCAATGTGAATGGGAGCTCACTGGATCTGGTGTTCACTCACCACTGTGATATTTCTGACTTCTCCAATTCCCCTTTCCCCTCTCTGACCACAACCTGATGTCTTTCAATTTATCTATCTCTGCTTCCCCATCTCTCCCTCTTAAGGCTACCATCACTAAGCGTAACATTGAGGCTATTGACACCTCATCCCTATCCTCCTGTTCGACTCCCTTCTCTCTCCTATTCTCTCTCACACATGCCCTGAACAAGCCACATCCCTATACAATGCATCTCTTACTTCTGCTCTTGACTCACTCCACCAACCACTATTCACCCTCGCAGATCAACACCTCAACGCGGGCACACAAAATGCACCAGATATCTTAAAAAATGCTCACATACTGCCAGGAGACAGTGGAGGAAATCACGCTCTAAGGCAGACTTCCTCCATTTCAAATTCATGCTCTCATCCTTCAGTGCTGCCCTTTCCCTCTCTAAACAATCATACTTTAAAATTCTCATCTCTACCCAATCTTCATACCCCCGACGCCTCTTTGCCACTGTCAACTCTCTCCTCTGCCCACTACCACCTCCTCTCCCTTCCTCATTGTCTGCTTTTGACTTTGCCACTTATTTAACATCCAAGATTGACTCCATACGTCAGGATATCACATCCCACCAGACCATCAACTAGCCACCACCCATCCCTTGCCACCCCTCCGCATCCCTCTCACCAACTCTGACATATTTCTCCCATGTAGCTGGTAAGGAAGTCATGGCCCTCATCCGTTCTTCCCCCCACACCATGTCCTCACTTGACCCTATCCCCTCCCACCTCCTCTGCTATCTCTCTCATTCTGCCTGTTCCCATCTTGCCCACCTTCTCAATCTCTCCCTCTCATCAGGCACTGTCCCCTCTGCTTTCAAGCATGCACTCATCTCCCCTATTCTTAAAAAGCCTACCCTTGATCCATACACCCTCTCCAACTATTGACCCATCTCTCTCTCCTCCCTTTTGCCTCCAAACTTCTTAAGCATATTGTCTATAACTGCCTCACTGCCTTTCTTTCCTCCCACTCACTGCTTGGACCATTCAAATCTGGTTTCCGTTCTCTCCACTCCACTGAAACTGCCCTCACAAAAGTGTGCAATGACCTCCATGCAGCCAAATCTAAGGGCCACTACTCTCTGCTTATTCTTCTTGACCTCTCTGCTGCTTTTGACACTGTGGACCACCCTCTCCTTCTGCAAATCCTGCACTCTCTTGGTCTGCGTGATACTGCCCTCTCCTGGCTGTCCTCCTTCCTTCCTTCCCTTTCTCCTCTCATGACACTACCACCCCCCACTTCCACTAACTGTTGGTGTCCCCCAAGGTTCTGTTCTTTTCTCTCTCTCTCCGTCCTCTTTAGGTGAACTCATTAGTTCTTTTAACTTCCAATATCACCTCTATGGTGATGACACTCAACTCTACCTTTCCTCCCCTGATCTTTCCCTGGTTCTCCTCACTCGTACCTCCAACTGTCTCTCTGCTATCTCCTCCTGGATGTCCCAGCGTTTTCTTAAACTCAACATGTCCAAGACTGAGCTGATCATTTTCCCACCCTCCCGCAAAACCTCACCTCCCACAATCTCATTATCCATTGATGGCACGACTTTCTCCTCTAGCCCCCAAGTACGCTGTCTTGGCGTAATCCTTGACTCCTCCCTCTCCTTCAAACCACACATTCAGCACCTTTCACAAACTTGTCATTTTCATCTCAAAAACATTTCCAGGATCAGATCCTTTCTACCAAGGATTCCACCAAGACTATTATCCACTCACTGATTATTTCCAGACTGGACAGCACTGCAAGTATGGTGGTACAGGGCAGTACAGCGTACCGGTAACAAATTCCCAGCCGGTACGCCGTACCGCCAGGCCATCCACCATACTGCATCCCGCTGGCTTCTCCAGTGGCGGCAACGGGGTCAATCTCAATAATGCACTGGTTTGCTAGCCAATCAGAGCTCGCAACCCGGCAGCCGCTTCTCCTGACTGGCTGTTGGTCCACGAGCTCTGATTGGCTAACAGACCGGCGCCTCATTTGAGATACCCACTGCCGGAGACCTCACCAAACTTCTGGAGCATTGAGGGGCAGGAGAGGTGCTGCGCTCTCCTCCCCTCACATAGCAGCAACAGAGGCAGTGGTGAGCAGGGGGTGCACAGTGGGGTAATGTACTGTATATCTGGCACAGTGGGGCAATGCACTGTATATCTGGCACAGTGGGGCAATGTATATCTAGCACAGTGGGGCATTGTATATCTGGCACAGTGGGGCAATGTATATCTGGCACAGTGGGGCAATGTATATCTGGCACTGTGGGGCAATGTGTATCTGGCACAGTAGTGCAAGTTGTATCTGGCACAGTGGGGCAATGTGTATCTGGCACAGTGGGGCAATGTACTGTATATCTGGCATAGTGGGGCATTGTATATCTGGCACAGTGGGGCAATGTATATCTAGCACAGTGGGGCAATGTGTATCTGGCACAGTGGGGCAATGTGTATCTGGCACTGTGGGAGCATTTGTGTATCTGGCACAGTGGGGCAATGTGTATCTGGCACAATGGGGGCTTTTGTGTATCTAGCACAGAGGGGGCATTTGTGAATCTGGCACAGTGGGGGCATTTGTATATCTGGCTCAGCGGGGCAATGTACTGTATATCTGGCATAGTGGGGCATTGTATATCTGGCACAGTGGGGCAATGTTTATCTGGCACTGTGGGGCAATGTGAATCTGGCACAGTGGGGCAATGTGTATCTGGCACAGTAGGGCAATGTGTATCTGACACAGTGGGGGAATTTGTGTATTTGGCACAGTGGAGGCAATGTGTATCTGGCACAGTGGGGGCATTTGTGTATCTGGCACAGAGGGGGCATTTGTGAATCTGGCACAGTGGGGGCATTTGTGTATCTGGCTCAGTGGGGGCATTTGTGTATCTGGCATTGTGGGGGCATTTGTGTATCTGGCACTGTGGGGGCATTTGTGTATCTGGCACTGTGGGGGCAATGTATATCTGGCACTGTGGGGCAATGTATATCTGGCACTGTTGGACAACATGTATCTGGCACTATTGGGGTCATATGTGTATCTTGCCGCCGCATATGTGTATCACGCACCCATTTTCATTGGCCATGCCCCATGTGGCATTTGGCCACGCCCATTACACAGTACCTATAAGACATTTTTTCTACTTCCACCACTGAGACTGGATTACTGTAATCTCCTCCTAATTGGCCTCCCTGACAATTACCTCTCTCCACTCCAATCTATCCTCAATGCTGCAGCCCGGCTCATCTTTCTCACCAAATGCACTACATCCACCTCCCCTCTCCTACAAGCCCTTCACTGGCTACCCTTCCCTTTCAGAATCCGATTCAAACTTCTCACACTCACTTACAAAGCACTCACCCACTCCTCTCCCACTTACATCTCTGACCTTATCTCCCTTTACTCTCCCACCTGTCCTCTTCGCTCTGCTAATGCACGTCGACTCTCCTGTCTTCTGATTACTTCCTCCCACTCCTACCTCCAAGATTTTTCACGTGGTGCTCACTTACTCTGGAATTCTCTACCTCTCCCCCTCAGACTCTCCACCTCTCTAAAGAACTTCAAACGGGCTCTCAAGACCCACTTCTTTACCAAACCGAGCCAAATCTCATCCTAACCCTCTGTACCACGCTCGGTCTACCCCACCTGTGTCACCCGTCTGTCTGCCCCTCCCCTTTAGAATGTAAGCTCACACGAGTAGGGCCCTCTTCCCTCATGTGATTATCCTTTTCTTACTTTAATAATCCTCAACTGCCCAAATCCTGCAGTTCTCGGCCACCTTTGATACTTATCTCAGTGTCGTCTACTAATGTAGTTATGCTTAGCTACCCTGTACTTATCTTATATTGTCTTCAACTGTGAGTCACTGTTTTCCTGTTTTGATTATGTGCATGTGTACTCTGTAATTGGGTGCGGCGGAACCCTGGCTATTGGACATCACGTATTTTGATTAGCCAATAAGAAAAATCCAGAAAATAAGAAATGGCGATAATTCTGGCGTAAAGAACCAAGTAAATCCGACCCTGCTCATCTCTAATATATATAGGAGTGCGGGAGGTGCAGTCTCACTGAGTGGGATGGGGACATGGGGACAGGGTCTGTCCTACTCACTGGACAGGTGCTGTGTGTCCCCGTGTCCCAGTTCCTGCATCTTCTACAGAGCTGTGCAATAAGCAGTGAGAACATCCTCAGCATGATCCCCCCCCCGCCCTCCCAGTGCTTGGGGAGCTTGTTAAAGCTGGCCATGGTGGACCACTCAGGGGTATTGTGCAACAGGGGAATTAGGGGTAGGGGGGCCGCGGCAGCACAGAGCACATGGCTGCCATGCTACAGTGATATATGTATATATATATATATATATATAGAGAGAGAGAGAGAGTTAGTTCCAGTGTAGTCCACACTCATGTTTCCAAAATAAACGCTGGGGTAGCATCCATATGTGGGAACTAATCCCCTCCAATGTAAAATCAATGTAAATAGGAGCACTCACCATTCTTTATATCACAGTTTTTATTAATCGGACCATCAACATAACAATAGTAGTAGTAGTAGTAGTAGTGATACTATTATTGTTACGTTGATGGTCTTATTAATAAAAACTGCGGTATGAAGACTGGTGAGTGCTCCTATTTACATTGATTTTATATGAACGTATATATTTATATATATATATATATATATATATATATATATATATGTATAGAACAAATTGGGGTGGTAATAGGTGCAAAACCTTTTTAACAACCCGAGCCGTTCGGTTTTTCTTTGCTGTTATATTGATAGCTTTTGTTTCCTAATACACTCCCCTAGATTCCTTTTTAAGGGGTGGCAGCCCTTTCCTCCTGTGGTTTGCTGTTCAAGCGCACCTTTTAAAATCTGAAAAACAAAGGGTGAGAATAGGCGCCTCCTAGTGTAGTATTATGTAAAACAGTGTGCCCAACACCTTCAGTATCACCCCTACAAATTTAAGGTGTACCGTATATGGTGGAATTCCAACCACCTTTATTAATGGCAAAAATGCCATACTTTCAATATGCAGTGAAACTAGATGTCATCTGTGGTATCCTGGTGGTATTTCTCCCTTGTTTTTACTAGAGATGAGCGGGTTCGGTTTCTTTGAATCCGAACCCGCACGAACTTCACTTTTTTTTCACGGGTCCGAGCGACTCGGATCTTCCCGCCTTGCTCGGTTAACCCGAGCGCGCCCGAACGTCATCATGTCGCTGTCGGATTCTCGCGAGACTCGGATTCTATATAAGGAGCCGCGCGTCGCCGCCATTTTCACACGTGCATTGAGATTGATAGGGAGAGGACGTGGCTGGCGTCCTCTCCATTAGAATAGATTAGAAGAGAGAGAGAGAGAGAGAGATTGTGCAGACAGAGTTTACCACAGTGACCAGTGCAGTTGTTGTTAAGTTAACTTTTATTTAATATATCCGTTCTCTGCTATATCCGTTCTCTGCCTGAAAAAAACGATACACAGCAGTCACACAGTGTGACTCAGTCTGTGTGCACTCAGCTCAGCCCAGTGTGCTGCACATCAATGTATAAAAGCTTATAATAATTGTGGGGGAGACTGGGGAGCACTGCAGGTTGTTATAGCAGGAGCCAGGAGTACATAATATTATATTAATTTAAAATTAAACAGTGCACACTTTTGCTGCAGGAGTGCCACTGCCAGTGTGACTAGTGGTGACCAGTGCCTCACCACCAGTATAGTAGTATATTGTTGTATACTATCTCTTTATCAACCAGTCTATATTAGCAGCAGACACAGTACAGTGCGGTAGTTCACGGCTGTGGCTACCTCTGTGTCGGCAGTCGGCACTCGGCAGGCAGTCCGTCCATCCATAATTGTATAATTATATACCACCTAACCGTGGTATTTTTTTTTCTTTCTTTATACCGTCGTCATAGTCATACTAGTTGTTACGAGTATACTACTATCTCTTTATCAACCAGTGTACAGTGCGGTAGTTCACGGCTGTGGCTACCTCTGTGTCGGCAGTCGGCAGGCAGTCCGTCCATCCATAATTGTATTATTATAATATATACCACCTAACCGTGGTTTTTTTTTCATTCTTTATACCGTCATAGTGTCATACTAGTTGTTACGAGTATACTACTATCTCTTTATCAACCAGTGTACAGTGCGGTAGTTCACGGCTGTGGCTACCTCTGTGTCGGCAGTCGGCAGGCAGTCCGTCCATCCATAATTGTATTATAATATATACCACCTAACCGTGGTTTTTTTTTCATTCTTTATACCGTCATAGTGTCATACTAGTTGTTACGAGTATACTACTATCTCTTTATCAACCAGTGTACAGTGCGGTAGTTCACGGCTGTGGCTACCTCTGTGTCGGCAGTCGGCAGGCAGTCCGTCCATCCATAATTGTATTATAATATATACCACCTAACCGTGGTTTTTTTTTCATTCTTTATACCGTCATAGTCAGTCATACTAGTTGTTACGAGTATACTACTATCTCTTTATCAACCAGTGTACAGTGCGGTAGTTCACGGCTGTGGCTACCTCTGTGTCGGCACTCGGCAGGCAGTCCGTCCATCCATAATTGTATTATAATATATACCACCTAACCGTGGTTTTTTTTTCATTCTTTATACCGTCATAGTGTCATACTAGTTGTTACAAGTATACTACTATCTCTTTATCAACCAGTGTACAGTGCGGTAGTTCACGGCTGTGGCTACCTCTGTGTCGGCAGTCGGCAGGCAGTCCGTCCATCCATAATTGTATTATAATATATACCACCTAACCGTGGTTTTTTTTTCATTCTTTATACCGTCATAGTGTCATACTAGTTGTTACGAGTATACTACTATCTCTTTATCAACCAGTGTACAGTGCGGTAGTTCACGGCTGTGGCTACCTCTGTGTCGGCAGTCGGCAGGCAGTCCGTCCATCCATAATTGTATTATAATATATACCACCTAACCGTGGTTTTTTTTTCATTCTTTATACCGTCATAGTCAGTCATACTAGTTGTTACGAGTATACTACTATCTCTTTATCAACCAGTGTACAGTGCGGTAGTTCACGGCTGTGGCTACCTCTGTGTCGGAACTCGGCAGGCAGTCCGTCCATCCATAATTGTATTACAATATATACCACCTAACCGTGGTTTTTTTTTCATTCTTTATACCGTCATAGTCAGTCATACTAGTTGTTACGAGTATACTACTATCTCTTTATCAACCAGTGTACAGTGCGGTAGTTCACGGCTGTGGCTACCTCTGTGTCGGCACTCGGCAGGCAGTCCGTCCATCCATAATTGTATTACAATATATACCACCTAACCGTGGTTTTTTTATACCACCTAACCGTGGCAGTCCGTCCATAATTGTATACTAGTATCCAATCCATCCATCTCCATTGTTTACCTGAGGTGCCTTTTAGTTCTGCCTATAAAATATGGAGAACAAAAAAGTTGAGGTTCCAAAATTAGGGAAAGATCAAGATCCACTTCCACCTCGTGCTGAAGCTGCTGCCACTAGTCATGGCCGAGACGATGAAATGCCTGCAACGTCGTCTGCCAAGGCCGATGCCCAATGTCATAGTACAGAGCATGTCAAATCCAAAACACCAAATATCAGAAAAAAAAGGACTCCAAAACCTAAAATAAAATTGTCGGAGGAGAAGCGTAAACTTGCCAATATGCCATTTACCACACGGAGTGGCAAGGAACGGCTGAGGCCCTGGCCTATGTTCATGGCTAGTGGTTCAGCTTCACATGAGGATGGAAGCACTCAGCCTCTCGCTAGAAAACTGAAAAGACTCAAGCTGGCAAAAGCACCGCAAAGAACTGTGCGTTCTTTGAAATCCCAAATCCACAAGGAGAGTCCAATTGTGTCGGTTGCGATGCCTGACCTTCCCAACACTGGACGTGAAGAGCATGCGCCTTCCACTATTTGCATGCCCCCTGCAAGTGCTGGAAGGAGCACCCGCAGTCCAGTTCCTGATAGTCAGATTGAAGATGTCAGTGTTGAAGTACACCAGGATGAGGAGGATATGGGTGTTGCTGGCGCTGGGGAGGAAATTGACCAGAAGGATTCTGATGGTGAGGTGGTTTGTTTAAGTCAGGCACCCGGGGAGACACCTGTTGTCCGTGGGAGGAATATGGCCGTTGACATGCCAGGTGAAAATACCAAAAAAATCAGCTCTTCGGTGTGGAGGTATTTCACCAGAAATGCGGACAACAGGTGTCAAGCCGTGTGTTCCCTTTGTCAAGCTGTAATAAGTAGGGGTAAGGACGTTAACCACCTCGGAACATCCTCCCTTATACGTCACCTGCAGCGCATTCATAATAAGTCAGTGACAAGTTCAAAAACTTTGGGTGACAGCGGAAGCAGTCCACTGACCAGTAAATCCCTTCCTCTTGTAACCAAGCTCACGCAAACCACCCCACCAACTCCCTCAGTGTCAATTTCCTCCTTCCCCAGGAATGCCAATAGTCCTGCAGGCCATGTCACTGGCAAGTCTGACGAGTCCTCTCCTGCCTGGGATTCCTCCGATGCATCCTTGCGTGTAACGCCTACTGCTGCTGGCGCTGCTGTTGTTGCCGCTGGGAGTCGATGGTCATCCCAGAGGGGAAGTCGTAAGCCCACTTGTACTACTTCCAGTAAGCAATTGACTGTTCAACAGTCCTTTGCGAGGAAGATGAAATATCACAGCAGTCATCCTACTGCAAAGCGGATAACTGAGTCCTTGACAACTATGTTGGTGTTAGACGTGCGTCCGGTATCCGCCGTTAGTTCACAGGGAACTAGACAATTTATTGAGGCAGTGTGCCCCCGTTACCAAATACCATCTAGGTTCCACTTCTCTAGGCAGGCGATACCGAGAATGTACACGGACGTCAGAAAAAGACTCACCAGTGTCCTAAAAAATGCAGTTGTACCCAATGTCCACTTAACCACGGACATGTGGACAAGTGGAGCAGGGCAGGGTCAGGACTATATGACTGTGACAGCCCACTGGGTAGATGTATGGACTCCCGCCGCAAGAACAGCAGCGGCGGCACCAGTAGCAGCATCTCGCAAACGCCAACTCTTTCCTAGGCAGGCTACGCTTTGTATCACCGCTTTCCAGAATACGCACACAGCTGAAAACCTCTTACGGCAACTGAGGAAGATCATCGCGGAATGGCTTACCCCAATTGGACTCTCCTGTGGATTTGTGGCATCGGACAACGCCAGCAATATTGTGTGTGCATTAAATATGGGCAAATTCCAGCACGTCCCATGTTTTGCACATACCTTGAATTTGGTGGTGCAGAATTTTTTAAAAAACGACAGGGGCGTGCAAGAGATGCTGTCGGTGGCCAGAAAAATTGCGGGACACTTTCGGCGTACAGGCACCACGTACAGAAGACTGGAGCACCACCAAAAACTACTGAACCTGCCCTGCCATCATCTGAAGCAAGAAGTGGTAACGAGGTGGAATTCAACCCTCTATATGCTTCAGAGGTTGGAGGAGCAGCAAAAGGCCATTCAAGCCTATACAATTGAGCACGATATAGGAGATGGAATGCACCTGTCTCAAGTGCAGTGGAGAATGATTTCAACGTTGTGCAAGGTTCTGATGCCCTTTGAACTTGCCACACGTGAAGTCAGTTCAGACACTGCCAGCCTGAGTCAGGTCATTCCCCTCATCAGGCTTTTGCAGAAGAAGCTGGAGGCATTGAAGAAGGAGCTAACACGGAGCGATTCCGCTAGGCATGTGGGACTTGTGGATGCAGCCCTTAATTCGCTTAACAAGGATTCACGGGTGGTCAATCTGTTGAAATCAGAGCACTACATTTTGGCCACCGTGCTCGATCCTAGATTTAAAGCCTACCTTGGATCTCTCTTTCCGGCAGACACAGGTCTGCTGGGGTTGAAAGACCTGCTGGTGACAAAATTGTCAAGTCAAGCGGAACGCGACCTGTCAACATCTCCTCCTTCACATTCTCCCGCAACTGGGGGTGCGAGGAAAAGGCTCAGAATTCTGAGCCCACCCGCTGGCGGTGATGCAGGGCAGTCTGGAGCGACTGCTGATGCTGACATCTGGTCCGGACTGAAGGACCTGACAACGATTACGGACATGTCGTCTACTGTCACTGCATATGATTCTCTCAACATTGATAGAATGGTGGAGGATTATATGAGTGACCGCATCCAAGTAGGCACGTCACACAGTCCGTACTTATACTGGCAGGAAAAAGAGGCAATTTGGAGGCCCTTGCACAAACTGGCTTTATTCTACCTAAGTTGCCCTCCCACAAGTGTGTACTCCGAAAGAGTGTTTAGTGCCGCCATTCACCTTGTCAGCAATCGGCGTACGAGGTTACATCCAGAAAATGTGGAGAAGATGATGTTCATTAAAATGAATTATAATCAATTCCTCCGCGGAGACATTGACCAGCAGCAATTGCCTCCACAAAGTACACAGGGAGCTGAGATGGTGGATTCCAGTGGGGACGAATTGATAATCTGTGAGGAGGGGGATGTACACGGTGATATATCGGAGGGTGAAGATGAGGTGGACATCTTGCCTCTGTAGAGCCAGTTTGTGCAAGGAGAGATTAATTGCTTCTTTTTTGGGGGGGGTCCAAACCAACCCGTCATATCAGTCACAGTCGTGTGGCAGACCCTGTCACTGAAATGATGGGTTGGTTAAAGTGTGCATGTCCTGTTTTGTTTATACAACATAAGGGTGGGTGGGAGGGCCCAAGGATAATTCCATCTTGCACCTCTTTTTTCTTTTCTTTTTCTTTGCATCATGTGCTGATTGGGGAGGGTTTTTTGGAAGGGACATCCTGCGTGACACTGCAGTGCCACTCCTAGATGGGCCCGGTGTTTGTGTCGGCCACTAGGGTCGCTAATCTTACTCACACAGCTACCTCATTGCGCCTCTTTTTTTCTTTGCGTCATGTGCTGTTTGGGGAGGGTTTTTTGGAAGGGACATCCTGCGTGACACTGCAGTGCCACTCCTAGATGGGCCCGGTGTTTGTGTCGGCCACTAGGGTCGCTAATCTTACTCACACAGCTACCTCATTGCGCCTCTTTTTTTCTTTGCGTCATGTGCTGTTTGGGGAGGGTTTTTTGGAAGGGACATCCTGCGTGACACTGCAGTGCCACTCCTAGATGGGCCCGGTGTTTGTGTCGGCCACTAGGGTCGCTTATCTTACTCACACAGCGACCTCGGTGCAAATTTTAGGACTAAAAATAATATTGTGAGGTGTGAGGTATTCAGAATAGACTGAAAATGAGTGTAAATTATGGTTTTTGAGGTTAATAATACTTTGGGATCAAAATGACCCCCAAATTCTATGATTTAAGCTGTTTTTTAGTGTTTTTGGAAAAAAACACCCGAATCCAAAACACACCCGAATCCGACAAAAATAATTCGGTGAGGTTTTGCCAAAACGCGTTCGAACCCAAAACACGGCCGCGGAACCGAACCCAAAACCAAAACACAAAACCCGAAAAATTTCAGGCGCTCATCTCTAGTTTTTACCTCATGTAAGGGAGATAAGAGCAGAAAAGGACCAATGGTGCAATACATTTTTACAAATAAAAACACACATTTATTCAGAACTAGTCCAATGATAAAAAATTGGCTTACAATGTAAAAGATTAAAAACAGCTTATCTGTCGTTGGTCGTCCATACGAGTAAAACACTCAACCCGTTTAGTCCGTTGCCCACGGCCTGGACTTCCTCAGGAGTGTGATCGTGCCGTCTAGTTTCCCCTTAGTTCCGTGTCTCTGCATCTGATTCACAAAGCACATGATCCTGTATATCAGGCATTCCCAACCACCTGGATTGTTGGGAATGTCTGATATACAGGATCATGTGCTTTGTGAATCAGATGCAGAGACACGGAACTAAGGGGAAACTAGACAGCACAATCACACTATCACACTCCTGAGGAAGTCCAGGCCGTGGGCAACGGACAAAATGCGTTCAGTGTTTTACTCGTATGGACGACCAACGACAGATAAGCTGTTTTTAATCTTTTGCATTGTACGGCAAGTTTTTATCATTGGACTAGTTCTGCATAAATGTGTTTTTATTTTTAAAAACGTATTGCACCATTGGTCCTTTTCTGCTCTTATCTCCCTTACATGAGGTAAAAACAAGGGAGAAATACCACCAGGATACCACAGATGACATCTAATTTCACTGCATATTGAAAGTGTGACATTTTTGCCATTAAGAAAGGTGGTTGGAATTCCACCATATACGGTACACCTTAAATTTGTAGGGGTGATACTGAAGGTGTTGGGCACACTGTTTTACATAATACTACACTAGTAGGCGCCTATTCTCACCCTTTGTTTTTCATATATATATATATATATATATATATAGTGTATGTGTGTGTCTGTGTGTGTCTGTGTGTGTCCGTGTATATGTGTATCTTCTATTTTAGATAGATAGATAGATAGATAGATAGATAGATAGATAGATAGATAGATAGATAGATGCGTCGGGATTTCGACTGATTCCGTATTTCCTAACTTGATTCCGTATGGTCTGCCATTGGGTGTGTTGAAATAAATGTGTGACCTTCATTTATTTTTTTATATTTTTACACATAGATTGGAAAGTGCCTTATTTTCCCCTTCCTGTGGATTGTTTGTATTTGGATACCCTCCAGGGTTCTCCTTGGAGTGCACCACAGCAATTTACCATTTGGTGTAAGTGCGGGACTCCCCATATTATACATATGGGGAGTCCAGCACTCAGGCCCTACGTGACTCCATGCAACACAGTATGCCGCTATATCATTTATTTAACTTTTATTTTTATTTTTATTAATTTCTTCGTCATTGTTCTTTTCTGAAAGTATACCACTGATAATTTTTTCTTGCATTATGGCCCTCATTCCGAGTTGATCGCTCGCAAGCTACTTTTAGCAGCCGTGCAAACGCTTAGCCACCGCCCATGGGGGAGTGTATTTTCGCTTTGCAGGAGTGCGAACGCCTGTGCAGCAGAGCGGCTGCAAACACATTTTGTGTAAAACAAGACCAGGTCTGTAGTTACTTATTATGTGCGATCATTGCTGCGACGAATGACATGGTAAATAACGTCAGATACCTGCCCAGTAGACGTCCGGCCACGCCTGCGTTTTTCAAAACACTCCCAGAAAACGGTCAGTTGACACCCAGAAACTCCCACTTCTTGTCAATCTTCTTGCAACCGCCAGTGCGACTGAAAGCGTCGCTAGAACCTGTGCAAAACCACGATGCTCGTTGTACCCGTACGCCGCGTGTGTGCATTGCGGTGCATACGCATGCGCAGATTTGCCATTTTTTTAAATGATCGCTACGCTGCGAAAAACGGCAGCTAGCAATCAACTCGGAATGAGGGCCAATCTCTCTGCACACCCAAGGTAACCTATATACCGCAGATTTCTTCTGCATTTATCATGGTTGCTCTGCTGCAGCTGATTATCGAGTGTATTGTCAAAGTCGACAAATATTGCAGTACACACATCACGTACAAAATACACATAGATGGCCTCCGTGCGCGCACTTGTTCTGCCGTGCGTGCGCATATTTGCAATTTGCGTATGGTGGCTCCCGCGGTCCTGCGTATTAGCGCGTGGTATGAGTATTTACGGTAGAGTTTGTGTTCGCATGGAAAAGCCTTCAAAACACAATACATATTTAATCCAAATAGTGCACAATGTACACATAGTCTCCCTGCACCACACCAGCAAGTTACAATAGTTTAAATGGTATCAGAACAAAGGGATTCACCTTTACAGGATAGGAGGGGACAGAACAAGGTTATAAGGTGGTGTTTGGTATCCAGCTGTAGGGTATATTAAGGAAAATTTTCCGGTGTTGGTTTGCTGAAGATCGCACGCTCCTGCGAATAGTTATGCACAGGAGCAGAATATAAATATTAACTGTAATTACTGTACATTTGGTATGCGGCGGGAACCCAGAGGAGAACATCTGCAAGTGCCCCTGGAACAGACATCGCCAACCTATTCAAACCAACCTATGACCTCTCCTGTACTGTAAATGACCATCCCTGTGTCCAATGGACAAAGAGATTACAGTATCCATTGTATTATGTTTTAGACTATTGTATAAAAGAGTCAGTTGCATGCCCAGTCAGACACAGACTCTGAAGGTCATCTACCTTGATGACTGAGGACCAGACTGGGAAGCACAGGCGAAACCAAACACGTATGTACCATTGACTGTAGCCATTATTCTATTGTATTGTTTATATTGTAACCCCCTGCAAGTAAAGAACCGTTGGTGGGTTAGACCCCAACATAGTTTTGCATTACAATTGGTGTCGTGTCCCATTTACTTTGCTAAGGTTTAAAGTGTATTTACAGCCACTTGGGCTGCTGTATTGTGTTAACAGCGTATAGGCCTGTGTACGCAAACTGTGTAGCCACTACGCCCTTTCGGCGTACGTACGCAGAGTGCGTACACTGTGCGATCTTGTGTACGTAAGGTTTGTGAACTAAATAAGAGTGAAAGGTTAATTACAGCGGCCGCAGCAGCTCAATATTAAAGTGTATTAAGTGTGTTTAAAGTATAGCTTTTAGTCCTGTACGTAAACCGACGTTTTCCAATTGGGGGCTCATCGATCCGCTTTTCACATGCTCACAGCCTAACAGGTCATAGCAGACTTACTCTATCAGCAAAGGGCGGAAAGTTATCCTACGTAACCTTTTCCTGGTTGGTGGATGTGCTGAAAACCCTATTTGTGTGCTGTTAGATTGCGTCTGCTCTGTTTGGTCTGCAGAGGTGCTGATAGAACCCGTAAAACAGAAAAAAAGCTATTTAAAAATCTGTGAATTTTTTTTGCCGCCAAAAGCATACACAAAGGGCACCGATACTTTGCATACCCTCTCACATTGTTGCCGCAAGATTTAGATTGCTAGATTTGTTTAGATCTGTGTGAAATCGGATACATGTGTTACTATATAGTTAAATTTGAAATAAAAGTATTTAAGGAAGTAAAATAAAGCACAACACGCAGGTCTGGCCCAGTCGTTAAAGATTACACAGAACAAGCGGTTGTGCTTGTGAGCGAGTATAGTTAGCATTGCTCACATTTATAGAGGTTGTGGGATTTGTTTTATTGCGTACGCACATTGGTACACATGGTACGGAACGTGAGGACAGCGTACAAAAACGTGCACAGGGCGCAAGGCTGCACACGTGGCATAGGGGTACGCACGATTGCGTAATTACGCAAGCTTGCGTAGGGTTGTGTGCGCATAATAAAACCACACAATAGTTTCGTTCAGTTAAAAGGTAGGACAGTAGCTGTGCTACAATAGCACATAACTTTCCGGTTTCAAAAGCAGATTAGTATAAGACTTTTGTTTAAACTGTATTGCCTCTGAGGGAAAAGCTGCCGACCAGAATGAGTGAATATTTTCTGTACAGAAAAACAAAGCGTATTTGAGTAAGTGAAAGCGTGAGTGAGTGAGTTGAACCCCGTAAATTCGGGATCCCGTCGTTCGGTACACCAAGTGAGTGGAGGCATGGTGGCGTGAGGCGGCTGACTCACGTTAGTATAGATTGGAATACGTAAGTCGTGAGGAGACTTACACAGGAGCATGGTAGCAAATTGTAAATTGTGATTGTGACCCATATAGTTTTTTTTATATGCTCCGGCTGAGGTTTCGCAGCTTGTGATTCGATTCCAGTGGTCATAGGGTGGATAGGTAACAAGTACCTATACGCTGTGCGATTGGACTGCATGTTTGTGGGTGCGATACATAACGCAAATTGATACCCTTTTTACGAGCTTTTGTGTAAAATCGTGGTATCATTAGTGCTGTATAGAACATACGCAAGCGTGATTTGTGTACAAGTGCATAAAGGGAGTTTTCGCTGATCTCTCTCAAGAAAATCTCCAACGACAGATATTTACTGGAAAGGGTAAGTTACTCCTAAAAACTTCCAGTAAATATAGATCATTTAGGGGCCCTAAGTTGGGTACATCGCCTTCGCTATCGACAGTGTATCGCAGTACCGGCCAACGTGGGCGGGAGTGGGTGAAAGCGCTCTAAGAACTTTCACCATCTGCTTATATTGAGTATTTTGGTGTTTGTGGGAAAAGGCCCACAATTATGGGAGCCAGTTGCTCAACTAAGAGACGTATGGTAGCCAGGGTTCAGATTAAAGAGCCGCAGCCCAAGGGGTCAGCGAGGTTTATTATGTGTGGGAAATATGGTCCACACGCTGAAGTTTATTGTGACGAATGGGTACGTATGACTGAAAACGATGGGGTATGATTCCCTAGGGTGGGCAGCTTTGAACCAGAGGTACTGCAGAATGTAGGCAGTAAAATATGTCTGCTTAAATCCAGAAAACAAAGGATTAGACATAACGATTGTTTAAAACTGTGGCAACAAGAGGGGGAGATGCAAAGGGGACAAACTCGCAAAGCAAGTTCCAAACCTAGCAGGAATGAGGACACAAACACACCATTATCGACACAGGTCGAGAGAGAAGAGATGGCTACAGTCAATGGTATATTTATGAATGATAGTAGAATGCAAGAGAAATGTATTAACCATAATTTTTGCAAGATGTATCTTGTTTTGAAGTCTTTTCAAGGTTATAGGTCACAAGAAGATGAAGGACCCAGCCCAATTGCAGCTCTCATTCAGGCAGTCACCTTGCAGGAAACTCAGGTGGGGCCTTTCCATCCAGTTAGAGCAGTAACAGTATTCCCCACTGAAAGAACTGGTGAGGTCACAGCTACCGGTAAGTGTGAGACGGGTCATTGCACAGAGACAACAACACCTTACAGCAAACAGATTAGGAACGGAATGGTAGGATTACATCCTGTCTTGGAAATAGTAACTCCCAATGGGGGAACCGATAGTCAGGGAGAAATCCTCACCAGGAATAATGCAATGTATTGCCCGTGGTCCAAATCTGAGCTGCGGTCAATCATTTCAGAATTCCCCGATCACTGGAAGCATTTAGCCAGATGTCAGAAGTTTATCAGAGATCTGGGTAATGCTCATGAACCAGCTAACAAAGATTGGCGGATATTTTTGAAAGCATGCCTACCCCCTAATATTGACACCCAAAAATGTATCACTGATTGTAGATTAGAGTCAGATAGTCCTATGACTGACGGAAACAATCAGGAGAACGTGGAACGAATTAACAGGCAACTAGAGTTGTATTTCCCCACCACTGTTAAGTGGAGAAGAATTTTCTCCATAAAACAGAGAGAAAATGAAATGGCATCTGAATATTTCCATTGGGCTCTGCAAAAAATGGATAGATACATTGGGGTATCAGATACAGGGAACGATGCGAATTACAGGGAGGTGGCTGTCTCTGTGCTAATGGACGGTCTCAATAAGACAGTAAGGGACAGGGTACAAACATCTTTGCCTAATTGGAGAAGGGTCACAGTAGCTTGTCTTAGAGAGTGCACAATTGAACACCACAAGAATATTGTTAGGCGCAGAGAACAACAGGAGGAGAGGCTGAGGACTGAAAATATACAGGCTCTTGCAGCAAAGCCTCATCAGCCTAAACCCCAAAACCCTGGTGGTAAGAAAAGACCGATAATATGTTACATTTGTAGAAATAAAGGGCCTTTTGCCAGAGATTGTAGGAGTAGTAGAACACATAGTCAATATAGACCCCTAGACAGAGAAAACAAGCCACATTATTAAACACATAGACGGGATCAAGGGACATATAGTAAGTAATCACAAGCCATATAGAAAACACAGATTCGGTTAATGGGAAGAACGGAGTAAATGCAACTTTATCCTTTTGACAAAACTTGCTGGGTTTAAGATGAGGCCTCTAAACTTTTGCTTCTTTCTCTAGCAGAAGTGGCCCCTGATTAACTTAACAGGAGTTTTGTTAGATATGGTATAAATATAGCGTGCTCCTGATCAGGAAGTGCAAAGTATGTTAGTCACCCACAAAGACTAATGTTGCATATCACGGTTCTAGGTGCATGTCCATCACAGGTAGAGGAAATTATCTCACAGATACCGGGTTCCCTATGAACTTAGGATGGACAGCACACTGGATTGATGGTTGAAATAGTCCCAGTAGAGATACGACACACATAGAATTTTTTTTAAGGGTATAGACCTAGTAGATAATAATTTCCCCATAGTGCCCAATCCAGTTGTCAAATTTTATAAAATCCTCTTTGCCTCTACAAACTTATATGTTACTAACCTCTATGTGATTTTTCTTCAAAGTTTACCCTCATCTACTACGTTCACTGACAGGAGGGTACAATACATGGACCCGATTACAGTTCAAACGCCACATGCCTACTCGGTCCTTCAGAGTTCTGCCCAAATCCAGTATATATCACCAGCATAAGGACACCAGTATTAATGCAGTGTGCCTGGTCATGCACAAAGGGTGGAGAATGAGAATACTGGTGAAGGGAGACTGTGTACAGACACCGATATGCATGATGGTGTGACAGCCTGTTGGTAAATGCCAAACCTGACATTTTTTTTATATTTACTATTTTTTCCCCCTCTCTTCTCTCATCCAGAGATGGTTTACTTCACACAACTGATAACACACAACAGCAAACTGAAATGCAAAATTTGTGTTTCCTACAGGAAAAGGCAATCTGGAGGTCAAAGGGGTATGGCCAGGAGTCCTCAGGACTTTGGACAGGTGGACACGGTAAGCCGGTGGCCCCCAGAGCATATCTTCCAAGTCTAGCTGAGGCGGCACATGGTCTGACTCATCTGGGCAAAGAGGGTATGTGCAAGTTGGTAAGAGCCTACTGGTGTGCGCCAGGATTCTCTTCTCATGCAGGTAAGAGAGCAATGACATGTTTTACTTGCTTGAGGAAGAATATTGGAAAGACAATACCAACAGAGCCATCCCATATCCCTCCTACAGACGGACCTTTTCAGATAATACAAATCGATTTCATACAGTTACCACCCTGTAGGAATTTGAAATATGTGTTAGTTTGTATTGATGTATTTTCCAACTGGGTAGAAGCGTTCCCTGCTGCCACAAATACTGCTACGTTCACTGCAAAGAAAATTGTGCAGGAATTTGTGTGTAGATATGGTATCCCTAGAGTGATTGAAAGTGACAGGGGTACCCATTTTACAGGTGAAGTCTTTCAGGTCATGTGCAAACTGATGGGAATTAATAGCAAGCTGCATGCTCCGTACCGGCCACAGGCGAGTGCAAAGGTAGAGAGAGTGAACAGCACTATTAAGAACAAGCTGAGCAAATTAATGGCTGAAACTGGATTGTTGTGGCCAGAAGCTTTGCCACTAGTGTTGTACAGCATCAGAACCACTCCCAGGTCTCCGCTTAACTTATCACCCTTTGAAATTCTTTTTGGTCGACAACCTCATGTAATGATAGACCCCCAGGATGATTTGAAATGTAATAATGAAGTGACTGTGAAATATTTGGTTGGGATGAGCCAGCAGCTGAGAAATTAACAAAGAAATCTAAAGCTGATGATTCATGACCTACCGAACAGTAATTGTCATGACATTGAACCTGGGGATTATGTGATGATTCGAAATTTCTTACGCTCAGGTTGCCTCATAGACAGGTGGGAAGGACCATACCAAGTCTTGTTAACCAGCACGACAGCACTAAAGGTCGCCGAAAGAGAGACTTGGGTCCACTCATCCACTGTAAGAAGGTCGCTGACCCGGAGAGAACTCGTGACAAAGAGCAGAGTGTAGACAACCTCGTATCACTGGAGTGGCTGTTCCGGGAAAGTTGAGAGGCAGGACTGTTGAAAGGCACCTGAGCACGGAGAGCAACAAGATCTGGAACGGTTGTCGCACCATTTTCTTTTTTCACCTCCCCCTGCATTTTCCTTTCTTTTCTCCTTCTTATTTTCCTTCTTTCCCCTAACGAAATGGATCGGTCACAAGAGACTGCGTTTCAGGTTCTGCTTGTAATTCTGTTTTTGATCAGGACAATTTGCTTTGGTGAGGGTCCCAGAGAGGTCGAGCAGGGATCTGGAATGGGTTCTGATGGCGAGTACGAATTTGTAGGATCTCAGAAGCAGCACATCACTCGAGTAAAGGCTGGTATCAGTAAGCGCTCTGGTAGTCATGGAGCTCGGAGGCACTGTGAAGGGTTATTGTCTGATGAATATTGTATTTGTAGGAATTGTGAGAATATAGTCGAGGATGGGTGCATCCAGAGATGTCAGTCCAACCTTAATATCGACATGGCCCGCCATCTGTTGAGTGATTACCACTCACTAGTGGGTAAGGTCTTAAACCAGACAGAATGCTGGGTGTGCTCACAAGTACCTCAAGGTCAGAGTAAGTCAGGATAATTACCATACCCTTTAGCAATAGATGAGGTACTCGAATTACGGGGTGGGAGACCGGTGGACAAGAAATTCAATATCTCTAGGCCCCCTAGTTTGAAGCTCCACCAGTATCATGTAGACAGGTCCTTATTGTGTTTTAATATTTCCAATTACCGAAAATCAGGAAATAGGGAAGTGACGTGGAATAACCAGACAATTACCTTTTCACACAGAGCTGATAGGATACCCATAGACTCTGAACTTGTACGCCAAATAGCCAACAGTGGGAGGTATTTTCGGTATAGGTATACCCGTGGAAGCAAGACCATGTGGGTTGGAAAAGTATTGTCAGGGTATTGTGCCCATATCATCCAGCCCGATAGTTGTACTGAGCAGATGGGAGAACTAGGGATTGGTTTCCTTACTTGGAAAGTTTGCAATATGGTGATGTTATATTTTGTCCCCTATGTTCTCCCAGATGATGCCTATTTCATATGTGGGAGGAAAGCGTACAAGTGGCTTGCCCCGAGCTCAGAGGGATTGTGTTATATTGGGAGAGTACTACCAGAGGTCATGACCATAACCCATGATAAGATGAAAGACGTTCACCGCAGTGCTCAGACTCCTTATACTCATACTCACTATGAACACTTCATCAAGAGACACCTCATAGATAGGGCAGAGCACGCAGCCTCTGATTTGATCCACGAATCCACCGGGATTCAGTTCCTTCTCACATTAGACATCACCCGTACTGCTAGAGGAACTATAAATTATAGGTAAATCCATGCGCTAGCGAACTTGATAGATAATATCACTGAGATGTATGATGACACCTTCAGGTATACGGGAAGGGAGTTACAAGCCTACAAGAAGGAACTGATCCAGCACAGGATGGTCCTAAATTACGTCACAGCCGTGACAGGTGGGTACTGTGTTACTCTGGCAACTCAATATGGTGTGAAGTGCTGTACATATATTATGAACAGCACTGACGACCCCATGGAGATCATCGATCAGAAGATGGACAAGATCTTGCAGTTGAAGTGGGAGTTCAGAAGGAAGCACAACCTTACCTTAGCAACTGTGGGTAATGAACTGATCGGCTGGGTCTCATGGTTGAACCCACGCAAATGGTTCTCAGGTTTAGGAGAGTGGGCTCAAAATGTCATTATGAGTGTGGGGAAGTTTCTCCTTTGTATCCTGGGAGTCATCATAATTATTGGTTTGATATTTAGATGTGTTCAAATTCTAACGCGGCGCAAGCACGGCACAAATGTGATGAGTCTAAGGAGCGAGGGTGCTATTACAGCAGCAGATTTAATTTATGATCCATCCATAGAGACAGCATTATGATAAGGCTTGCAAATGAATTTCATGACCTGTTTCTTTCACCCGTTTTTCTTTGTCTCCCCCTCTGCCCAGATACATCCAACTGGAAAAGACGTCAGCCCTACCCAAAATGTTTATGTGAATGTATTTTTATATATGTGTCTTATTTTCATCTCTGCAACCTCCAGTTAATGGCACACATATACTAGCACTCACATATGTTCCCCCTCCATGTATCATCAACTAAATGTGCACCCCATTTGTTGAAACAAGAAGCCAAAAAGAGCTCAGTAGTGTTTGTTGGCCCATTTACAGACCCTTGATACGGGATAAGAAGGATTTAATGTATACTTCGCAATACCTCGAAGCTTATTCAGAACATATACGGCACGATGATACATGCCCCTCAGACATGGATTCATACATACATGCTTTTTACTATCCCACTAGGTCATACATTTCCCGCCCACACCTCTCCTCCGATCATCCAACCTTCTGTATATATTGTATAGATATTTTTCTGTTTATTGATTAGTTAGTGGCAGTTATTGGTGACTGCCAAAGGGTGGACTGTCAAAGTCGAAAAATATTGCAGTACACACATCACGTACAAACTACTCACCGACGGCCTCCGTGTGTGCACTTGTTCTGCCGTGCGTGCGCATATTCGCAATTAGCGTGTGGTCGGTCCCGCGGTCCTGCGTATTAGCGCGTGGTATGAGTAATTACGGTAGAGTTTGTATTCGCATGGAAAAGCCATCAAAACACATTACATATTTAATCCAAATAGTGCACAATGTACACATAGTCTCCCTGCACCACACCAGCAAGTTACAATAGTTTAAATGGTATCAGAACAAAGGGATTCACCTTTACAGGATAGGAGGGGTCAGAACAAGGTTATAAGGTGGTGTTTGGTATCCAGCTGTAGGGTATATTAAGGGAAATTTTCCGGTGTTGGTTTGCTGAAGATCGCACGCTCCTGCGAATAGTTATGCACAGGAGCAGAATATAAATATTAACTGTAATTACTGTACATTTGGTATGCGGCGGGAACCCAGAGGAGAACATCTGCAAGTGCCCCTGGAACAGACATCGCCCACCTATTCAAACCAACCTATGACCTCTCCTGTACTGTAAATGACCATCTCTGTGTCCAATGGACAAAGAGATTACAGTATCCATTGTATTATGTTTTAGACTATTGTATAAAAGAGTCAGTTGCATGCCCAGTCAGACACAGACTCTGAAGGTCATCTACCTTGATGACTGAGGACCAGACTGGGAAGCGCAGGCGAAACCAAACACGTATGTACCATTGACTGTAGCCATTATTCTATTTTATTGCATTGTTTATATTGTAACCCCCTGCAAGTAAAGAACCATTGGTGGGTTAGACCCCAACATAGTTTTGCATTACAATTGGTGTCGTGTCCCATTTACTTTGCTAAGGTTTAAAGTGTATTTACAGCCACTCGGGCTGCTCTATTGTGTTAACAGCATATAGGCCTGTGTACGCAAACTGTGTAGTCACTACGCCCTTTCGGCGTACGTACGCAGAGTGCGTACACTGTGCGATCTTGTGTACGTAAGGTTTGTGAACTAAATAAGAGTGAAAGGTTAATTACAGCGGCCGCAGCTGCTCAATATTAAAATGTATTAAGTGTGTTTAAAGTATAGCTTTTAGTCCTGTACGTAAACCAATGTTTACAGTATATACTGAATCAGGTCAAAATCCCGACAGTCTGTATCCCGGCAGTAGAAATACCAACACCAGAATCCCAACACTGCCAGGAATACTAGCGCCAGTATCCCGACAAGGACCACAATACCGGCGCCAGAATCCCAACCACCAGGATCCCAAATAATGGCAGGGGGGAAACCCCGGGAGGGTTAGGGTTCGCCTGCGGGAAGGGATAGTTAGGCACCACCGGGGAGGGTTAGGGGGCATTGGGGGAAGGTAAGTATACTTATCCTAGCCTCTGTTGGTATTCTCACCATCAGGATGCCAATGTTGGTCTTGTGACTGCAGGCATCCCAACAGCCGGCATATCATACCCAACCCGTATATATATTTAATATTTATACGGCTACTGTTCATACAGTGCATTATACTCCTTTACTCAATTTATCCCTTGTCCCATGCAGGCAGAGCATTGCTGGTTTGTCTCTTACCATGTCTATTGTAACTATGGTAACAACAACAACAACGTTATACACAGAAGCTGATGCACATTAGCATGATACTTCCTGCTTGACATGAGGTATAAAATGGGGGCCTTGGAGGCAGCTCTGGTTTCCCCTACAAGATCTTGCCAGCCTAAAGTGTGACCACCTTGAAAAAGGCCCCTGGATAAATGTATATATGTGAAGTTTGGCACTCTGGAAAAGAAACAGTATTATGCTGGGGTGTCCTCTCAGTATAGTACAAGCATATAGGTATCCTGTAGAAAGGAATAGACAGCACTTCATGGACCTTTATGTGAAACAGTGATACTGTGGTACACTTACTTGGGGTACCCGAATATAGGGTCTCCCCCTGTGCAGTTGCTCTCTTCTGCTCTGGCGATCATGACCAGCAGGGCCCACGAATATTTGGGTGTTTACTGTTTAGCACAAAATACCTGCTGGAAGGAACACAGGCCCTCATTCCGAGTTGTTCGCTCGCAAGCTGTTTTTAGCAGATTTACTCACGCTAAGCCGCCGCCTACTGGGAGTGAATCTTAGCATCTTAAAATTGCGAACGAATGATTCGCAATATTGCGATAAGACATCTCTGTGCAGTTTCTGAGTAGCTCGAGACTTATTCTGCCAGTGCGATCAGTTCAGTGCTTGTCGTTCCTGGTTTGACGTCACAAACACACCCAGCGTTCGCCCAGACACTCCTCCGTTTCTCCAGCCACTCCCGCGTTTTTCCCAGAAACGGTAGCGTTTTTTCCCACACGCCCCTAAAACGGCCTGTTTCCTGTCAATCACATTACGATCAACAGAACGATGAAAAAACCGTGAGTAATATTCCTAACTGCATAGCAAATTTACTTGGCGCAGTCGCAGTGCGAACATTGCGCATGCGCATTAAGCGGAAAATCGCTGCGATGCGAAGAAAATTACAGAGCGAACAACTCGGAATGACCCCCACACATGGGTACTACCAGATGTAGTACAATAAATAAAGGTTGGGCGCCAGACCATCTCATGATGCAACTTTATTTAAACGTATCTTCCATATCCAGTGACTCTGCCGCTATTTCATATCCCACTATCCATGGACTTTTCATCTGTCATACTGACAACTTTCACCTTATGCAGGCCTTAAACCCTTTCACTGCTGGACTCTTCCACTGCAGGGGGTCTTTCCCTGAAACTGCAGGCTCTGTTAATCCAGCAGCAGTCACTTGCATGAGGCAACGTCATGCTTCTCCTAGCGGCTTACCGTCCTCCTCTCAAATGATGATAACTGCAGGGACATGTTGCTATGGGATGGGCTGGGGTGCAACTCTCCCTCTTGTATACACACAGGGTCTTTTCTGAGCACTTCCCTGGGCTTATTGAGCTTTGCCATTTTAAACCCGCAGTGGCCTCATGGCAGCGCCATGCACCCCGATGGCAGGATACTGCAGGACATCCCTCCTCCCATCCTGCGGTCCCAGCTAACATTGGTGCTTCCTACACATGGACGCTGGGTACCTGAGTCATTATAGAGTCAGGTCCCGATGTCAGGGAATGCAGCTGCAGATGGTATGTGCCACTAGGTCATGCCCCATTGACATTCCACAAGGTCATGCCCCCTGTGCAGCCCGCTTCCCCCTGCCCTACCAGTGATATCACCGGGAGGTGGGGCTTAATTGCAGCAGCGTCAGGAGGCCTGGCTTACAAATAGGTGTTAAGCCCAAGCTTTGCGCTGTTGAATATCACATTTAAATAAATGTAAATATGTACCCTGAGGAAAAAACCCAGAGAGGTCTTGAGACATCAGTAATAATACAGATTTACACAAATTTTAAAGTGTGTGGAGTGCCACCTCATTCTTTCTACAAGATACTTACAGTACATGCTATGTATAGTATTATTTATTTATTTATCTGCCTGCCTCTTTAATAGGGGTTCCCTGTGTGACGTTCCCTGGGCCCCCCAGAGCCTAAATCACGCTCCGCCTTTACGAATGTAAATGTGTTTAGGTAGGCGTGTGTATGCGTGTGTGTGTGTGGGGGGGGGGGGGGGAGCAGACTTGAGTCCTTTCCCCAGGTTATAGAAAGCTTAGCCTCCCCCCTGTCTGTGCGACACCTGAAGCTAACCTAAGTAAACTTTCACAAGTACCTGACCTCATTACAAAGGCCAGCCATGACTCAAGGTTCAACCCTTTTAAGGCATATGGAGTTTTCTGTCAATAATACCTATATATCTAGTAAATTCTAGAGTGCATCTCTTCAGAAAATATGACGTTATAATGGCATGGTACTATTTCTGTAACAATTTTCTCTTTTTCCATATATTGGACGTATTGTAAATATTTTGATTAAAATTATATCTTATAGATTTTGTAAGTGTACAAAAGTAAATATTCCATAAATAATGGTCACATAAGCCATTATAGTACAAAAACATAGTTCAGTTTACAATAACCAGAAATATCATCTTTATTTTATTACATAGTAGTAATCTAATTAAATATACTGTAAAACAGTCACTTAGTATCCATTTACCAAATTAAATAATTGTTTTGATAAGATCATGCTCTAGTCATTCGCTAATATCAATATTTTCTTTCTATTAAGATTTTATTATAACGATATGAAAAATCTGATATCATGAAACATTGATACAAACAAACGAACACTTATATACTACGCACAGTAATACAGATGGCATAGTGGTCAGCATTACTTCCTCGGATGCACTGAGGTCGAGAGTTCAAATCCCAGCCATGGACAATCTGTACGGAGTTTGTATGTTCTCTGCATGTTTGCATACGTTCTCACACATTGTTCTGGTCTCCGCCAACACCCAAAAAACATACTGGCAAGTTAATTGGAAAGGAACCCTAGGGGTATATTTACTAGAGCTTCAAAAACAGAGAATTGCTGATGTTGCCCAGCAGCAACAGATGCTGTCTATTATTTTCTAAAATGCAATAGATAAATGATAGACAGCATCTGACTGGTTGCTATGTGCAATATCACCAATTCTCTGTTTTAGAAGCTTTAGTATATTTTATCCCTAAGGAGAACGCACCCACTAAGCCTAAAACTTAACCTAACATACAAAATCCTGTTCTTTACCAAGGCTTTAGCAAGGCCTAAGCCTAAGCCAATGTGCCACCACCAAAAAACCCTTCTAAATAAAAACAAATCACTCAACTTAACCAATTCTCCACAAAATTGCACAAACCAACTGCTCCACCAATGTTCTTCAACCACCTGCTCCACCATCGTTCTCCAACCACCGACTCCACTACTCCACCTTCGGTCACCAACCACCAGCTCTACTAATCCACCAACGTCCCCCAACAAGTAATGAGCCACCTTAGTGACCTTCCTCCAGGCAACATACAATTTTGCTCCAGACCTAGTATGCAGCCAGACATACCGCAGGACCACAGACAACCATACAACTCTACAGTAGGTAATGTTATCCCCATCAAGTGCAAATCTCAGCTGACATGTTGCAAAGATCAAGAGCTGTGCCATAGATAGCAAAATAAAGAACCACATACAAACAAAAGACAGCCAAACCACATCCAACAACACCGGAATGAGGGGGTGGGGGAACAACATAACCAAGACCCCCTGACACCTCCTCGAAATCCCATAACACAATAACGTGAGGACATGTGGTATTCCTCACAGCCCCTGCCACTGGCATATAAAACTAGAAGTTGGAGGGGAGGAAGCTAGATGCAATAAGGAGAAAGGGTTTGTGCAAAGGAAAATAGGGGGAAAATTGGAGCAAAAAGACAAAGATCATTTGACCATTTAAACCATGTAAATGCCCATTGCCCTGCCACCATTCTGACTACTGCCGCCCCCCCCCACACACACACACTGCTAAGTCCCATCCACCCCCATTCCATCCCACTCCCTATACCCACCCCATTCATGGTGTCCTGCATGGGGCTTCCTCTTCTGTGTCGCTAGGTTTGTCCCGTCCCACTACCCTAGCAGTGGCAGCTTTTGGTGAAAGGCCTTTTAGCAGATGTGTCAACCAGGCATCCAATGTTAATTTACCCACCTGTCCTCAAGATATTAAAAGGGTGCCTATTATGACCGTCCTGAAAATCAGGATTGGATATGAGGGGAAGACAAATAAATTTATGAGCATTTAGGTTGTGTTTCTGGTGCAAAGTATGCCACAGGTTTCTGGGAGGCCAGAGCAACAGGTTCTCTCTCACATGTGCTGGGATCTCCTAATCGAGGAGGTGTAGAAATGTGATCAAATTGCCTCCTTCCAAAAATTCTCTTTCCAGGGATGTATTCGTATACGTTTCTTGGTCATACAGCCAATCTTTAAGGTAGCGTAGGATAGCTGCTTGGGAATACCACTGTACATTTGGAAAATTGATACTATCGATTGTTTTGGGTTGTTGTAATTTCAATAAGCCAATCCATGGGCGTTTCCCCTGGCATATGAATCGGCGTAAAAGGAAGTGGGTATGCACTATATCTTTGGGAGTTAGTGGCAATGGTAGGACCTGTATTAAATACATCATTTTAATCAGATTTGCCTTGCCAATATAAGAAATGGGCAGGGATTTCCAGTTCTCCAGCTCAACAGAAATCCCTCCACAATTGTTGGGTGTAATTAAGGGTGTAAAGTAGCCTTGGATTTTTTGGAATTTTAACCCCAAAGTAAGTGAAGTGATCCGAATATTATATATATATATATATATATATATATAAATATAGGGAAGCCAAAGCTTGGGAGGATGAGGAAAGGAAAACAGCAGAGGGCATTTTTAAGAAATTAGAGCGCATCTTTGACTTCAGAACCATCTCTGATCTTAGGAGTCATCTCTATGCGAGGAAACAGCAGCCTCAGGAGTCTCTGAGGGAATTTGATCTAGGCCTACAGGAAGCCATGCGGGCCATCCAAGCGCGAGAAACAAGAGAGGTGGAGCAGGTTGACAAGACCCTTATCAACCTTTTTATTGAAGGGGCTCAAGGGGAGGTGACCCGGGCTCAACTCCGAATGTGGAGGCACCAAAACCCTGTATGTACTTTCTTAGAATTCAAAGAGGCTGTCTTTGATATTCTTGGGCTTAATCAGAACTCATACAAGGAGTATAGCACCCCAGCAGAACTGGAGGAGAGTGGAAGTCTGGAAGAAGCCAGTTCATACATGACTCCCAACTTGGCAATGTAAAAAAAAATGGTCGCTCAGCAAGTGCAAGTAGGCCAGGATCCCATCGGGGCTCTTACCAATGCAGTCACCAAAATGATGAAAGAAATGAAGGGAATCCTCCTGGAACAGTCTGGGGCCTGTTGACGGTACTGGTGCCAGGAACGTGGGGGAAAAAATAAGCCATGATGGGATGTCCCACGTGAAACGGGTGGCATTCAACTGATCAGTTCGACCAGCATGGAAGACCCATCTGCAGAGGCTGTCAACAGGCCGTTCATATTGAAAGAAATTGTCCCCAGGGTAATTTAAGTGGAGAGACCCCGAGGTGAGGGACCGATCCTCGGGAGGAGGCACGTCAGTAGGTCCCATGTCACAGGAATGGTGGCCCCGGTATGTTGGTGAGTGTCCCTGTTTGAAGATTCAGGTCAACAATGTGAAGATAGCTGCCCTGCTGGATACTGGTTCACAGGTCACGACTATACAACTGCCGGAGTTTTGTCGACACTGGGACAAGAGAGAAATAGTGTCCCCACCCACTATCTGGTTACAGCTATTGGCGAGCAATGGCCAACCTATTGTATACCGGGGCTATTGGGAGGCGGAGCTGAAGATTGGCCAGGCGATGCTTTCAAGGCTGGGGTGCATAGTAACCACAGACTGAAATGAACACTTACCCCTGGTGATTCTTGGGAAGAATGTCCTGAAAAATTGCCCAGATGAGTTGGTGGAGGCTATGAAGACAGAGATGCGAACTGCAGCCCCAAGGGAACAGAAAGTACTGCAGCAGACGGTGCGGTTGCTGGAGGGACATAAAAAATTCACCAATGCTTTGGGAGAAGGCCGGGAAGGCTAGGATTGCCAAAAGACGGCCGGTGCTACTCTTACCAAACTCTTAACATGTAATCTGGTGCAAGGCTAAAATTGGGCCAGGGGAAAAGGACTACAAGGCAGTAACTGAGACTTGTGACTCTGACAGACGACAGTCATTCACAATAGCCAGGACCTTGGCAAAAGTAGAACGAGGAAGAGTACCAGTCCGCATCCTCAACCCGCATAGCTCCCCTATCCGGCTCTTTAAGCACTGTCCCATAGCACGAGTGATGCAGGTGAACTTCCAGGACATACTTGGAGCGAGTGTGGCAATGGTAAAACAGGGAATATTAAACAAACAGATGACCACCACTGATAAGAGGTTCCGTGGTGGAACAAGATCCAGATTTGGGACATAGACATTCCAGAGGAACAGCGAAGAGGGGTGCTCCAAGTGGTGCGATGTACTGCAGTGGCCTTCAGCCAACATTCTTCGGACTTTGGGCTGACGCAAAATGTCTACCATCACATTCCCACTGGGACAAACCCTCTTATCAAGGAGTGGCATAGACCCTTTCCCCCTGCAATGTACCAACCTGTTTGAAATATGCTTGAGGAGATGAAGGAGACCGAAGTGATCCAGGAGAGTTAGAGTCCCTGGGTGGCCCCGATCTTCATTGTGAGGAAGAAGGACGGCAGTCTGCATTTTTGTGTGGATTATCGCAAGCTGTATGCGGTAACACACAAGGATGCCTAGCCGCTACCCAGGATCGAGGAATCTTTAACAGCATTATAGATAGTGGCATACTTCTCCACATTGGACCTTACGAGTGGATACTGGCAGACCCCGATGGCCCCTGTAGACCGGAAGAAGACTGCCTTCACCACTCCAATGGGCTTATTTGAATTTAACTGGATGCCGTTTGGAATTTGCAATGCCCCCGCCACGTTTCAAAGAGTGATGGAGCACTGCCTGGGTCATCGCAATTTTTAAATGGTCCTACTATACCTGGATGACGTGATAATCTTCTCCAGGAGTTATGAGGAACATCTTAAAAATCTGGAGGAAGTGTTCACCAAGCTGGCTAAATCAGACCTGAAGCTCAAGCCATTAAAATGCCACCTGCTGAAACCCAAAGTGCACTATCTGGGACATATTGTCAGCGCTGAAGGTATGAAACCCAATCCGGAAAAGATCTACGTAGTGCAAGATTGGTCAGTGCTCAAAACAGTGAAGGACACTATTACCACCGCTTTATCAAACATTTTGCAAAGGTGGCTGCCCCACTACATGAACTCTTATGAGGCAGATCGGGTCAAGAGAGAAGTAGTTCTACTTCGGTCATCTGGTTGGAGGACCATCAACGTGCCTTCAATCAGTTGAAAGCCTCCTTGATTGCGGCCCCATTGCTCGCCTACCCAGATTATGATAGGCCTTTCCAGATATACACAGATATGAGCCACCGTGGGCTAGGAGATGTGCTATCTCAAATACAAAATGGACGTGAGCGGGTAATAGACCGAACGGAATAATGAAAATTATAGTACTTTCAAACTGGAGCTGCTTGCCCTCATCTGGGCTATCACCGAGAAATGTAAAAATTACCTGGCAGCCACACCGTTTGTGACAGTTATGGATAACATCCCGCTGGCCCATCTGTCTAATGCCCATCTGGGGGCACTTAAACAAAGGTGGATGTCTCGCCCGAGCAACTTCTATTACACTGTAAGCTACGGGAGTGGTAGAGCCAACAGGAATGCTGATGCCCTGTCCCGACTGCCCAACACCGACCTTGCCGAGAGGAAAAATTATCAAGTGGAGGATGTAGAGATCCCTTTATTTAAGCCTTCGAAGAGAACACATCAAACCATTACCTCTGATCCCATTACCGCCACTACCGTCTTGAATCCTGAGAGCCTAGAGCCTGACACTCTGCCATTTGATTGGAAGCAAGTTCAAGAAACAGATCCTGTGGTATGTCAGTTAAAGGAAACCATTAATCAGAAGAGTCGACTAACCAAAGCCCAGCAAGCTGACGCTGACCCTGAATTGGTGAAGTTACTCAGACACCGTGATCAAATTCAGATTAGACACGGACTTATCATTTGAAAAAGCCTGGATCCCGGCACTCATCAGCCCATCACCAAAATTGTTGTACCCCGATAGAAAGTTGATTTTATGCTCGACTCCTACCACAACCAGTCTGGCCACTTCGGCACTCAGAAGACAGAAGCTGTCCTCCGAAAAAGGTACTTCTGGGTTGGAATGAAAACAGACATCGAAAAAATGGTGTCATAACTGTGTGACCTGTAGCCTTAAGTGAAACCCTGATCCAAGACAAAAGGGACCCACTGCATCCCATCAAAAGCTGTCGCCCGTTAGAGATCATGGCCTTAGACCACATCAAGCTTGAGCCCAGTGGTTTCCAATATGCCCTAACTATTACCGATCACTTTAGTAAATTTCTAGTTGTAATACCAGCTCGTGATCTGACCACCAAAACTAATGCTGACCTTTTACTGAGAAACTTTGCCCGACCATACGGGTACCCTGAGAGAATCTTAATGGACCAAGGTCCAGCATTCGAGTCCCAGCTGTTTCACAAACTTTGTTCGCTATACGGATGCAGGAAAGTTAGAACGACCGCCTATCATCCACAAGGTAATGGATTATGTGAGAGAGCCAATCGGACCATCGTCGGAATGTAACGGAGTTTATCTGCAGAGAAACGTTCTCAGCGGCCGACCATCCTGCCCGAATTTGTCTGTTTATATAATAACACTATTCTACAGGGTTAACCCCTTTCTGCTTGCTGTTTGGCCGACGGGGAAAGTTGCCCAAAGATTTGGAACTGTCCCTAGAGTTACACGAGTCTGTTGATTTGCAAACTGGTTGGGTGTGAGAGCACCAGCATCGGATAAAGACAGCTCAGGAGATTGTTGAGTCTAGAATGTAAATTGTACTCCAGCGTCAAGAAAAGTATTACAATGCTCTCCTGCGACCTACCACCTTGAAAGTTGGCGATAAAGTGTGGAAGAAGAAGAACCATTGCAACAGTAAATTAGATGTGGGAGGATATCCCATATACAATAGTCAGCGTTCCATGTGATGGTCTTTACGTCTATTGTGTCCAGAGAGAACGAGATAGACGAATCATTAATGTGTTTAGAGACCAACTAAAGGTCTATACTGCTGAAGTATCTGCTCATCAGGAAGAGGGTGTACCGGGGGCAGAAGCTGGGGGATTTTTGGAACATATCCCACTTGAGGATCCCATTGAGATCCTAATGTTCATGGGTAGCTCAGTCCCATCCCATTCCAGGAAAAAGGGAGGATCTGGATTGCACATCCTATTACAAAAGATATCAAGAGGTTCTATCATGCTGAGGCTTCTAATACTGTGCTTGAGGAAGAGAAATGCAGATGCACACTCTAAGCACTAAGAACACTGATAGTAAAAATAATTTAAATAAACTCTCACAATTTACATGGAGTATAATTGAAGTTCTTAGCACACTGTGTGCTAAGAACTTCAATTATACTCCATGTAAATTGTGAGTTTATTTAAATAATTTTTACTATCAGTGTTCTTAGTGCTTAGAGTGTGCATCTGCATTTCTCTTCCTCCATCCCATTCCATCAGGAGGGTAGCTCCAGAGCCATTATTAGGAAGGTCTACCAAGCTCAGACTTGACCCCCCAACAGTAGCTAATGACTCAGAGTTTGATTCGCCTATGGTTGAGGTCAGTAGGTCAGAATGCAATACTAAAGGCGTTCCACCCTTACAATACAGAGAGTAAGACTACTTGTCGTGCAAATTGTATAAATGAAATGTTATGAACTCATTAGGAATCATTTGTTTATGTATGCCTCCTGATTACATTGTAGCAAAGGAGGACTGTGATAGGGGTTGTGTAAATGAGAAATATGTTCTTAAATACAGACACTAGGGAACTAGTGATGGTGGGTAGTGACATGGTCAGATAAAATTGTTGTATGTGAGGACACGCACTCTTTTAGAGGGAGAATGTGTAACACCCTGACTATGATGATTGTAATAGTATATATAGATATAAATACATAAGATGCCCCGTATGTTAATCCCCTTATACAGTGGTGACAGTGGGGTATATCTTCAGCCATTCTGCTGCCACAACATGCATTGGTGGCAGTGTATAATCAGGGACTAAGCACCCAGTGAAGCCAACACGTGTGGAGAATGTGGCACCCTATCATAGCTGCCACAAACTGTAGTGTAAATTTTGTGTCCCTTCCCCTACTGAATGTAGCCCTGGTTGGACACTATTAATACTACAGCAAGGAAAGTGTTAACTGTGCCCTGAGTGCTGCTCCTGGCACTAGGGTACTGACCAATCAGCAAGAGGTGTATGGATCCCAGGGAGAGAACCGGCTTGTGCTGTGGCAGTTACAGCCGAGTGCTGGGACAGTTGGCAATTGGGAGGCAGACATTTTTGAGCAGAGGGAGTTGTGATGGGCTGCTCCTGAAAACCTAGTGATTTTCCAGGTTTCTATCAGGTGACTGGGGACAGAATAATGAGCAGCTGTGAGAAGAAATACAGCCATCAGTGAAGCTGCATGTCAGGACTGCTGATCACTCCCAAGAGACCTTCCCCCAGAGACGCCATCAGCGAGGCAACATTGGAGTGCTTGACCAACCCGAACTGAGCTTGTAGGATGCTGGAGCAGTGAGTGTATTAATAGTGGAGAGCAGGAGGTGGTTTCGGACACCCCATACAAGGCTAGAGGTGGGCCCGCAAAGACAGTGACATAGGGTGACCTCTCATTGAAGGGGATTTAACGAATCACCTCACAATTTCGCATTTACTCAGCCTAAAGTGACATTTAATCAAAAACACCTAGCTAAATAAGCTGCCTGGGCTGAATGAAGCAGTAAAATACCATGCCGAGGAGAAAGATTTAGTCAGCACAATATAGTACATTTGCCTTCCACATAGACAGACTTACCGTCGCAACAGCACAGAGACTGTAATTGTTAGTTATCTTCCAGCTGTGGATTTGTAGCTCTCCGACACATCCATTCGGCTGTCGCCTTTTACTTTCAAGTAAAGGAAACTTTTCATGCAAAATGTAGCAAGCTAAATTGGATGAAAATAATTGATGTTAGGTCACCATTAGCATTTAAGGAGTGATAGCACAGTACAGCCTAGCCAGATTACTTGCTGTTATCGTCAGACAGTTGCATACAATTCCCCTCAGGATAGATCCCTGCTACCAAGTGCCTCAGTGCTCGGTTATCTGGATTTGGTCAGAAACAGTTAATATGACGTAATATGGAGTTTGATTTTATCGCACATGATAGAGAGCTGCATAGAGGATTTAATGAGGATTATCCTTCACAGTATACAAAGAGTTGACACTGACTGTGTATCACATTGGATGCTATTAATTAACAAAAACTTCATGTGCACCAACGTTATGGCCATTAGAAACTGCGTAGTATAGACTATAAGGGGAGGTAATATTGATTGGTATCATTTCAAATATAGATATAAAGGTACCTATTGCCAGTGCCTGCTTCATATAGCATTGTTTATGTAAAGTTGCCAATAGCAAGTGTATCTACCTGTTCCTGCTCTAAGTTAATTATTTTCTTGCATTTAACTTAAATGCATTTTGCTCTTTCAGGAAAGATAACTACTGGGACTACCAGTGGCTGTGAAATAAAATCCCTTTGTTTCTTTGTTGTGTAATTAACTGTTGAGATGTACTATCGGACTGATTGCTATTAGTATTGATGTGGCAAATAGTAGCTGTTCATGAAGGGTATCTTTGAACCCTGTTATTAGAAAATAAATTGAAGTGTTTATTTAAAGCAACCTAACGATTGTCTGGAGTAAGTTAATAATACTTACCTCTCTGCGAAGATCAGGACGACTGAAAGTAAACAGGTACAGCTATCAGAATACAGAGTGTACACACCATCACACTTACAAAGGGACTTATATTATATTCGGTTATTAATGTACTATATGTGCTCCCACTGCACATGCGTGTTGGAGATGGGACAAACCATAGCAAGCTATTATATAGATATGAGTTTGATTAACAAAACTTTGTCAGTTTTTTCAAGATCATCCAGTGGTTCTCAAACTCGGTCCTCAGGACCCCACACAGTTCACGTTTTCCATGTCACCCAGCAGCTGCACTGTGTATCACCAACTGTCACAATTTAAAACCCACAGGTGACCTGCAAAACATGAACTGTGTGGGGTCTTGAGGACAGAGTTTGAGAACCTAGCTAGACTATCCAGGTTGACTAGAGTAGGATCTTTGTAAGGTCTTCTTTTTAGAAAAATGCTAATGATGCTGGCCATGGAATAAGTACTATTGTTTTTATAGTTTTTTCAAATAAGAATTTAGTGGGTGTAATATGCATTTATGCATTAATTGAACTTAATTGAATGCATTAGCATTTCTTTTTAAGACCACATAAACAAGTTAAGGCATTACTGAGTACTAATAATTCTTTAATTTTAATCTAAAATTGCCAGAGCAACCTATTTCCTGTATGCCATGTACTTCTGCAGAAATGATTCAGAACAAAGCAAACCTGACAGTAGTGGTTTAATATTATTATTAACACGCTCCATATTTTCATAAAAAAATGTTTGTCAGATAAAATTATATTTAAACCAATAGTGCATGCTTTCTATAGTACAAAGCAATTAGTTATTCTACTATGTTTTGTGATGACTGGGTTCATATATCTAGGGGCTACATGATAATCTTAAGTGTCTGAGAACCTTATGAGTCTGATTCAGACTGCATGCAATGCCGAATGCCGATGCACACGTGAGTGATTTTTGTGCACTGCAAATGCGTCAAAATTCCTAAAAACTGTTATGATGCATGCACAAAGGCACTGTCTGTATCAGAGATGTTGTGGAAAAGTGACAGGCATACTTGAATGGTGATTGGGAGGTGACTAGGAATTAATTAAAAAATGGTTCATACAGTGGGCGTTGTATGAGTGTGGTGCGCATGTGTATGAAAGTGGCTGTGTACACAGATGCACAGCTGCAGGCATAGGAGGCAATAGTCAGATGGAGAAACTGCACCTGCCATAGTATTTTTTTGAAGGGATGGAGGCTGCGCTCACAGTGAAAGGGGTACCAAAATGTGCTGCTAAACCTGAAGGCGTCCTACCTCCTATAGTGGAATAATAATCGGAAAGGTTAGCGCGCTGATTGGTTAGGAAAAGTGAATATAATGGAGTGTTGTGAATGTAGTGAAATCTGTAGGTATGTGGCTGTACTTAGTGTTTAGCCGTGAAAGTGTATGTGAGGTAATGATCACTCTGGGAGGATGGGTAATATATTTTATTCGTGTATATGATACCCAAAGGCAATGTGTCAGTTGTCCTTTAATAGCAACCTCTTTGAGGTGTATATTGGTTCCTTATGTTAGTTGTTCACCGCTGTCAGGTGTGTCCTGCAGACTACCCTTTGCAAGGTATACCTTCCTAATGGTATACAGGTTGGACTCCAGCTCAGGTAAATGTCGGGTGTACCCTGCGGGTCACCTTTACCATAGGGGTGGTGAGTGCCTATGTCCCCTCTGAGACTGGGTGTCAGATGGTACTGATAATGTATGATCAGTGCGGCGTCCCGCCTGTCATCATATCTCTACGTGTAGTGCTGAGGTATGGGGCCGTGGGCTATGTGTATTTAGACTTACCGCCGGGGGCGGGTGCTTGCCTGCCGCCGGTGAGCCGCGTCTCCTCTTCCCCGACCTCAGGCTACCAGTCCTCGGTGTCCTCTGTTTCCTTCGGTCCACGCGCTGTCCAGCGGCCGCCGGTAAGTCTAAATACACATAGCCCACGGCCCCATACCTCAGCACTACACGTAGAGATATGATGACAGGCGGGACGCCGCACTGATCATACATTATCAGTACCATCTGACACCCAGTCTCAGAGGGGACATAGGCACTCACCACCCCTATGGTAAAGGTGACCCGCAGGGTACACCCGACATTTACCTGAGCTGGAGTCCAACCTGTATACCATTAGGAAGGTATACCTTGCAAAGGGTAGTCTGCAGGACACACCTGACAGCGGTGAACAACTAACATAAGGAACCAATATACACCTCAAAGAGGTTGCTATTAAAGGACAACTGACACATTGCCTTTGGGTATCATATACACGAATAAAATATATTACCCATCCTCCCAGAGTGATCATTACCTCACATACACTTTCACGGCTAAACACTAAGTACAGCCACATACCTACAGATTTCACTACATTCACAACACTCCATTATATTCACTTTTCCTAACCAATCAGCGCGCTAACCTTTCCGATTATTATTGCACCTGCCATAGGACTGGCACAAGTCCTATGATGTGACCAATGGGGGCATATAAAGATGCATAAATCAGTATTACTGCAAGTACAGATGCTGAAAGGGGGCATCTTAGTCCATGCATATTCAGCCACAACAAAATGACTCTAGCTGCATTTGCATACAGTTACAGGCAGGCAACCGTAAATAAACGCTACTGTGTATGCATCGCATCTGTGTCCGTAATTATTGTTACCACCTTCTTATTTTCAGATTCCAAGGTAGAGAGCATGGCCAAATACATTGCCAAAACCTTAGTAGGGTTACAATGATTCTATTTGCAGATTTCATGGCTATTTTCTTACCAATAAAGACTGGACAATGGATTTATGGCATCAGGTTTGTGGCCATACCTCCCACTTATCCTTAAAACAAACAAATGATAGCAGCAAAAAAAGAAAGAAAAAAAAAGAAATAATCCCTGCTTTTAGCTCTCCAGCTGAAATGTTTAATCAAATAATGTTATATCTGTTAGGGGCCGCGGTCCACGGCGCCGCTCGGTCTGTTTCCGAGCGACGCTCACGGCCTCCGCACCTCCTTCCCTGACCGCCCAAAGCCTAGCAACTAGGGGACGCCGTGCGCGCTGAGCCGCCGGGTCCCTAGCAACGCTAGGACGCCATGCGTGCTGAGCCTCCGTGTCCCTAGCAACGCTAGGATGCCGTGCGCGCTTAGCCGCCGGGTCCTTAGCAACGGGGACGTCTCTGTCTAACCGCGTTCCCCGTTGCTTCCTGTCTATCATCACACCTGTTAGCTCTGGTCGTGCAGCAGGGCAGCCGTACGACATTATTAATCAAGCTTCACTGCAGCTATTGGACGGTTCCCTCTTATATTCTCCCTCACTACCTGGCACAGACGCCGGTGATAGCTTCCTGCATGCTGTTCCTGCCTGGTAACGTCTGTTCCTGATTTAGCTGTATCTGGTCGGTCCTGCTCCCTGTGCTCCCGAGTCCTGGAGTTCTGAAGCCGGTCCTGGGAATCCTTCCTGTCCTATACGAACCTGTTGCAGTCATCCGAGGGTTCTCGTTATTTGGGGTTCTCTCCCGGTTTCGTGAGTAGCGGCTTCTGCCGCGAGTTGTGGCCTAGGCCGCTTTAACTTTGTATTACTTTTGTGTTGGAGGTTTTTGCGGAGGTTTCCGCTTTTCACTGTCCTCCCCGGAACTCGGCGTTCCGGACAGTGGTATCTTTTTGTTGTCCTTTTTCCTTGGTGGCGTGCCGCACATACCTTTAGTTTTAGGGTAGTTAGTAGCCCCTAGCTTCTGTTTGTTTTAGTTAGAGGTCCCCTTGTTATTACCCTGTCTCGGTTCACGCTTTGTCTCTCTCTAAGACCTGGGGGCATCGGAGTTGGGCAGACCTAATCCGCCCTTCAAACGCGGCTGCCGTGGGCCCAAGAAACCATAGTCATTCAGGCGTGAGTCGACCACACGGGTAAGACAACGGAGGTAGGGTGCTAGGGGCTATTCACGTATCTCTCCTTAGTTCAGCGTCACGTTCTGGTGCTCTGAACTCGCATCACTACATCTCTCCAGTTCTGAGCATCAGGAACATAACATTATCACCGGCCATAAAAAAAAAAAAAAAAAAAAAAAGAGTTAATTTTTTCCTTTGTATTGGTGGGCCTAGAAATTCGGCCTCATGAATCCGGCAGTTTTAGGTCCAAATCTCAGCCAGCTTTTGGCCAACCAGATTCAGGAACTAACTCAGATGGTTCAGGACCTTACTCTTCGGGTGAGATCGCAGGAAGATCTTTTGTGAGCCTCCCCGAGTATGGTTCCAGAACCAAAAATGCATTTACCTGACCGTTTTTCGGGTAACCGAAAGGATTTTTTTAATTTTAAGGAAGCTTGTAAGCTTTATTTTCGTTTAAGGCCCCGTTCCTCTGGTACTGAGTCTCAACGGGTCGGGATTGTGATGTCTTTACTCCAAGGTGATCCACAGACCTGGGCTTTTGGGCTAAGAGCGGATGATGTTGCCTTGCTATCAGTAGATGCCTTTTTTAAGTCCTTAGGCCTTTTGTATGATGACCCTGATAGAGAAGCATCAGCTGAGAGTCACCTGCGTGCACTTAAGCAAGGGAAAAATCCAGCAGAGGCGTATTCTATCGAGTTTCGCCGTTGGTCGAACGACTTTGGTTGGAATGACCTGGCCCTGCAGTCAGTTTCGCCTCGGTTTGTCTGAAGTTATTAAAGACAGTCTCCTTCAGTACCCCGCTCCTGAGACTCTAGACAAACTTATGGAGCTTGCTATTAAAATTGATCGTCGTCTCAGAGAGCGGAGGGCTGAAAGAGGAGCTACTTTTAGGCCTAGTCCATGTGTGTATACTTTTCCTGAGGACATCGAGGAGCCCATGCAAATGGGTCTCTCCCGGCTGTCCCCAGAGGAAAGAACCAGAAGGATAAATTCTGGTCTTTGTTTGTATTGTGGTGGCAAGGGACATATCGCACGTAATTGCCCGAATAAGCAGGGAAATGCTCTGACCAAGTGAGTAGTGAGGGGGTTCACTTGGGTCTGCAGTTAATCTCCTCTAATGTCTCCTTATTAGTTCCTGTAAAAATTTCCTTTGGTAGCCTCAGTTCGTTGGTGTCGGCCTTCGTCGACAGTGGAGCTGCGGGAAATTTCATGGATCTTGGTTGGGCTCAGGCTTTAGGCATTCCACAGATACCTTTGGATAAACGTATCACCATGCACGGCTTGGATGGTGGTCCGCTTTCTAATGCGGTTATCACTCACCGCACACCTCCAGTACAACTGACAGTGGGGGCCCTACATTCAGAGAAAATCGAATTTTACCTTACCCATTGTCCGGCTGTCCCCGTAGTTTTGGGTCACCCCTGGCTTGCCTTTCATAATCCCACCATAGATTGGCGGTCTGGGGAGATTTCCCAATGGGGTCCCTTTTGTGTTAAGGAGTGTATTTCCCGTCCAGTCCGGGTTGCGGCAGTCACCCCAGAACTTATTCCTTTGGAATATCAGGACTTTGCCAATGTTTTATCCAAGGGTAATGCGGATGTACTGCCTCCCCATCGGTCCTATGACTGCGCTATTGATTTAGTTCCCGGTGCCTCTTTACCTAAGGGGAGATTATATGCCCTGTCCGGGCCGGAAACCACGGCAATGAATGATTATGTTCAGGAGAGCCTGAAAAAAGGCTTCATTAGGCCCTCGAAATCTCCATTAAGTGCAGGGTTCTTTTTTGTTGAGAAAAAAGATGGGTCGCTCAGACCATGTATTGATTTTCGGGCTCTGAATAAAATTTCTGTTAAAAACACCTACCCCTTGCCATTGATTTCAGTACTTTTTGATCAGCTCCGGTCTGCCGTTATCTTCTCCAAGATCGATCTTAGAGGGGCTTACAATCTCATCCGAATAAAATCTGGGGATGAGTGGAAGACGGCTTTCAGCACACAGTCAGGTCATTATGAATACCTGGTGATGCCGTTTGGGCTGTCGAATGCTCCTGCGGTATTTCAAGATCTCATTAATGACGTCCTTCGTGACTTTCTAGGAAAGTTCGTAGTCTTTTATTTAGACGACATTTTGATTTACTCTGAGTCTTTTGAACAACATATTACCCATGTGCGACTGGTCCTTCAGAAATTACGGGAGAATCATTTATACGCCAAACTGGAGAAATGTGATTTCCACATCACAGAAGTGTCCTTCCTGGGGTATATTATTTCTCCTAAGGGGTTTTTCATGGAACCAAAAAAACTCCAGGCCATCCTAAATTGGGCACAACCCACGAACTTAAAAGCAATTCAGCGCTTTTTAGGGTTTGCCAATTATTATAGGCGTTTTATTCATACCTTCTCTGATTTGGTCGCTCCTATAGTAGCATTGACTAAAAAAGGAGCGGACCCTTCCAATTGGTCGCCTGAAGCCAAGTCTGCCTTTCTGGCATTGAAGCAGGCCTTTGTCTCAGCTCCTGTTCTCAGGCACCCTAACCCGGAGCTCCCCTTTATTGTCGAGGTAGATGCCTCAGAGGTTGGAGTGGGGGCTATCCTTTCTCAGGAGGACCCAGAGTCTCAGGAATTACACCCTTGTGCCTTCATGTCCAGGAAATTCTCCTTCGCAGAATCCAACTATGATGTTGGTAATCGAGAATTGTTGGCAGTTAAATGGGCTTTCGAGGAGTGGAGGCATTGGCTGGAAGGAGCTAGGCATACCATTATGGTATTAACTGACCACAAGAACCTGCAGTATATTGAGTCAGCTAAACGGCTTATTGCTCGACAGGCACGTTGGGCGCTGTTTTTTACTCGTTTCAGGTTTATTATCACCTTCAGGCCCGGTTCCAAGAATACGAAAGCTGATGCCTTGTCACGTTGTTTTCTTCCGGTTCACAATAACCATCCAGCTATTACCCCCATAGTTCCATCGTCTGTCATCCGGGCATTCCTCACACAGGATTTATTTACACAGCTAGTCCAGCTTCAGCAGCAGGCTCCCAAAGTTACTCCTGCGGACCGTCTCTTCGTCCCTGAATTTCTGAGAGGTACTGTTCTAGCTGAGTTTCATGATAACAAAGTTTCTGGTCATCCGGGTATCACTAAGACCTTGGAGTTGGTCTCTCGCTCAGTGTGGTGGCCTAATCTTTCTAAAGATGTAGGGGAATTTGTCCGTTCCTGTCAGGTTTGTGCACAGCATAAGGTTTCTCGATCGTTGCCGGTCGGGCAGCTCATACCTTTAGCCGTTCCTTTCAGGCCATGGTCACATATATCCATGGATTTCGTGGTGGACCTTCCTCTTTCAGCCGGATTTCGAGTCATTTGGGTGGTAATAGACCGTTTTAGTAAGATGGCCCACTTCATTGCTCTTCCCCGATTACCCTCTGCTCAAGGGTTAGCAGTCTTGTTTCTCCGCCATGTGTTCAGGCTCCATGGCTTACCCAGGGATATTGTCTCTGATCGGAGACCGAAATTCATCGCCCGTTTCTGGAAACGTTTTTGTGCCTCATTAAATATGAAACTCTCTTTAACATCTGGGTACCATCCACAATCTAACGGACAAACTGAACGTGTTAATCAGTCGTTAAAATAGTATTTACGGTTGTATTCGGCCAAACTTCAGAATGATTGGTCTGAATTTCTTCCTTTGGCCGAATTTGCCTATAATAACTCTTGTCATTCTTCCACCAAGGAGTCCCCATTCTTTTCGGTCTTTGGCTTTCATCCTAGAGCCAACTCTTTTTTCCCTCATTCTCCAGTCTCCTCGTTGACCTTAACTTCCCATCTCAGAACGATTTGGAAAAAGGTGCACCTTGCCCTTAAGAAGGCTGCCTTCCGAGAAAAAAAAAATTCTGATAGGTTTCGACGCCCATGCACTTTTAAGGTGGGAGATAAGGTGTGGTTATCAACCCGCAACATCAAGCTCCGACAACCCTCGGCTAGATTGGGACCCAAATTTATTGGACCGTTCCTTATCATTAAGAAGGTCAACCCAGTTGCCTTTCGGCTACGCTTGCCTAAATCACTCAAAATTGGCAATACCTTTCACTGTTCCCTTCTGAAACAGTATTTTTCTTCCAGGAGATTCCCTCGGAGGACTTCCCAGGGTAGACCTCCGGTGGATGTTCAGGGGCAACAAGAGTTCTTGGTGGAGAAGGTTTTAGATTCAAAAGTTTCCCGGGGCCGGCTTTATTTTTTGGTTCACTGGAAAGGCTATGGTCCGGAGGAAAGGTCTTGGGTCCTGGATAAGGATCTACATGCCCCTAAATTTAAGAGATTATTCTTTCAGGAATTTCCTCCGAAACCTGGCTTTAGGGGTTCTTTAACCCCTCCTCAAGGGGGGGGGGGTACTGTTAGGGGCCGCGGTCCACGGCGCCGCTCGGTCTGTTTCCGAGCGACGCTCACGGCCGCTGCACCTCCTTCCCTGACCACCCGGCGCCTAGCAACTAGGGGACACCGTGCGCGCTGAGCCGCCAGGTCCTTAGCAACGGGGACATCTCTGTCTAACCGGGTTCCCCATTGCTTCCTGTCTATCATCACACCTGTTAGCTCTGGTCGTGCAGCAGGGCAGCTGCACGACATTATTAATCAAGCTTCACTGCAGTTATTGGAGGGTTCCCTGTTATATTCTCCCTCACTACCTGGCACAGACGCCGGTGATAGCTTCCTGCATGCTGTTCCTGCCTGGTAACGTCTGTACCTGATTTAGCTGTATCTGGTCGGTCCTGCTCCCTGTGCTCCCGAGTCCTGGAGTTCTGAAGCCGGTCCTGGGAATCCTTCCTGTCCTATACGAACCTGTTGCAGTCATCCGAGGGTTCTTGTTATTTGGGGTTCTCTCCCGGTTTCGTGAGTAGCGGCTTCTGCCGCGAGTTGTGGCCTAGGCCGCTTTAACTTTGTATTACTTTTGTGTTGGAGGTTTTTGCGGAGGTTTCCGCTTTTCACTGTCCTCCCCGGAACTCGGCGGTGCCATGTGGGGGAACGGACAGTGGTATCTTTTTGTTGTTCTTTTTCCTTGGCGGCGTGCCGCACATACCTTTAGTTTTAGGGTAGTTAGTAGCCCCTAGCTTCTGTTTGTTTTAGTTAGAGGTCCCCTTGTTATTACCCTGTCTCGGTTCATGCTTTGTCTCTCTCTAAGACCTGGGGGAATCGGAGTTGGGCAGACCTAATCCGCCCTTTAAACACGGCTGCCGTGGGCCCAAGAAACCATAGTCATTCAGGCATGAGTCGACCACACGGGTAAGACAACGGAGGTAGGGTGCTAGGGGCTATTCACGTATCTCTCCTTAGTTCAGCGTCACGTTCTGGTGCTCTGAACTCGCATCACTACATCTCTCCAGTTCTGAGCATCAGGAACGTAACAATATCACAGTGGGCACACATTATACCTGTCCTTTGTACAGTATATGCACATTATGCCAGCCTCCAAAACCTGTGGCATATTATAATAACCTCTAATACCCTGCATTATGCCAGTAACAAACACCAAAGCATTTTAATAGTAGCCAGTGCCTTTATTGCCCCCATATAATACCACCATCTGTTGCTGTGTTTACTGTCAGTGCCAGTCGCCATTGCTGGGCATTCTCCACAGTTTCCAGGGAGCTCCATCTGCTGCTATGATTACTCGCAGTGCCAGTCACTACTTCTGGGGGCTCTTCACAGTTTCCAGTGTACTTCAGTTTGCTCCTGTGTACATGCTCATTGTCGGTCCCCATTGTTGAGTGCTCTCCTCAGTCTCCAGTATGCTCTTTCAAGTTTTGTGCATACAGTTGTGCTCATGAGTTTACATACCCTAGCAGAATTTGTGATTTTCTGGCCATTTGTCAGAGAATATGAATGATAACTCACAAACTTTTCTTTCACTCGCGGTTAGTGGTTGAGTGAAGCCTTTTATTGTCAAACAACTGTGTTTACTCTTTTTAAATCATAATGACAACAGAAACTACCCAAATGACCCTGATCAAAAGTTTACATACCCTGGAGATTTTGGCCTGATAACATGCACACAAGTTGACACAAACGGGTTTGAATGGCTACTAAAGGTAACCATCCTCACCTGTGATCTGTTTTGCTTGTAATCAGTGTGTGTATAAAAGGTCAGTGAGTTTCTGGACTCCTGAAAGACCCTTGCATCTTTCATCCAGTGCTGCACTGACGTGTCTGGATTCTGAGTCATGGGGAAAGCAAAAGAGTTGTCAAAGGATCTGCGGGAAAAGGTAATTGAACTGTATAAAACAGGAAAGGGATATAAAAAGATATCCAAGCAATTGAGAATGCCAATCAGCAGTGTTCAAACTCTAATTAAGAAGTGGAAAATGAGGGATTCTGTGGAAACCAAATCACGGTCAGGTAGACCAACAAAAATTTCAGCCACAACTGCCAGGAAAATTGTTCGCGATGCAAAGAAAAATCCACAAATAACTTCAGCTGAAATACAGGACTCTCTGAAAAAAAGTGGTGTGGTTGTTTCAAGATGCACAATAAGGAGGCATTTGAAGAAAAATGGGCTGCATGGTCGAGTCGCCAGAAGAAAGCCATTACTACGCAAATGCTAGAAAAGCATCCCGCTTACAATACTCCAAACAGCACAGAGACAAGCCTCAAAACTTCTGGAACAAAGTCATTTGGAGTGATGAGATCAAAATTGAACTTTTTGGCCACAAACATAAACATTACATTTGGAGAGGAGTCAACAAGGCCTATGAGGAAAGGTACACTATTCCTACTGTGAAACACGGAGGTGGATTGCTGATGTTTTGGGGATGTGTGAGCTACAAAGGCACTGGAAACTTGGTCAAAATTGATGGCAAGATGAATGCAGCATGTTTTCAGAAAATACTGGAGGAAAATTTTTACTCATCAGCCCGGAAGCTGCGCATGGGACGTACTTGGACGTTCCAACATGACAATGATCCAAAACACAAGGCCAAGTTGACCTGTCATTGGCTACAGCAGAATAAACTCTGGAGTGGCCATCTCAGTCTCCTGACCTCAATATCATTGAGCCACTCTGGGAAGATCTCAAACGTGCAGTTCATGCAAGACAGCCCAAGAATTTACAGGAACTGGAGGCTTTTTGCCAAGAAGAATGGTCATCTTTACCATCTGAGAAAATAAAGAGCCTCATCCACAACTACCACAAAAGACTTCAAGCTGTCATTGATGTTAAAGGGGGCAATACACGGTATTAAGAACTGGGGTATGTAAACTTTTGATCAGGATCATTATGATTTAAAAAGAGTAAACACAGTTGTTTGACAATAAATGGCTTCACCCAACCACTAACCATGAGTGAAAGAAAAGTTTGTGAGTTATCATTCATAGTCTCTGACAAATGGCAGAAAATCACAAATTCTGCTAGGGTATGTAAACTTCTGAGCACAACTGTATACTCAGTATCAGTTATATAGTTGGTTCCTCTATAGACTTCAACTATACGTGCTGCTGTGCAATATCCTCCATTGCCTCCTGAGTACTGGCTGCTTTCTGTAAGCATCATAATACAGACCCTAAACACTAGCGCTATGGGTGGGATGTAACAGAGTCCGAGTTCGTCAGACATGCAGAATGCCGGCTGAACTCAGACTTTTTTTTAATGGGGCATTAATTTACAAGGCAATACCATGCCTGGTAAATGATTGCCCCCACTTGCGTATTTTTAATGAGTGCAGTGTGTGCATTGCACATGGACCCCCGGGTGCCAGGGTGGCCCACACCGCACACTCTGCAATCATTATTTTTAATACTTACCCATTGGAGTCCCACGGCGCAGCAGCAGCGCTACAGAAATCATTGGGAAAATGGTTGGGCTCAATTTTACCAGTTTTTCGCACAGTAGGAAAATCACTGGGAAAATGGCCGCTGCTCCATTTTCACAGAGGTTTGCACATGCACTCTAGACTCTTGGGCAGCACTAGGGTCCCCTAGGGACCCTAGTGACCAGAGCTCTACAGCGCTGCTTGCTAGAAAGGAGGGGGCCCAGACAGAGCCGGCACACTCTAGATGCCCCCGATTGCCCTTTTAAAAAAAGTCTAAGTTTGGACGGCATCCCGAATGTATGGCGAACTTGCACTCTGTTACATACCGCCCCATATTGGGCACTCTCCGCAGTTCCCTGTCCTGATGATATATTTACCATCCTCTACTGGTAATCAGTGACTGTAGTACTGTGCATTCTCAGATTTCTACCTGTACATGTTCAAGAGTCAAAAAATAGTTCAGTTTCACTTATGAGGAGAAACCCAAATTTCTTACATACGACCTCCAATATACACAACCTTCAGGTTCTGCTTCAAGTCCAGAAAACCCACAGATCCTGCCACACTTATTCCAGTGATGAATGCAGGTGGGGTTTCTGAGTCCCACAAAACTTTCCCCTGATGGACCAAGTTTTTTTCTTTGTTTCCGACGCTACAATGGATTCCCACAGAGGGAACACTGCCCCCTCATGGCATAATGTCATGATTCACGGATTTATGACACCCCGACCTGCATCACTAAATGTGTTTTATTTATAAAGCACATTTGCTGATGTGTTTGTCCCTGTATCCTCCTACAGGGTTGGGTATGAATGACCAGCATTCGGTATGCTGCGTTCGGTATACCGACCCTGCATCCTGACAATTGAATTCCAGACAGGGTTGAGGTAGGGATATTCTCCCCTCTTCCCAGCCTATCTCTAACCTTCCCTTTTGGCGCCTAACCCTGACCTCCTCCGTTGTTGTCTAAACCTAACCTCTTTTCCTCCTGTAGCCTAAACCTAACCCTCCCCCCTTGGTGCCTAAACCTAACCTCCAACCAGTGGTGCCTAACCCTAACCCATCCCCCCTGCAAGCCTAACCTTAACCTCTCTCCTCCCGCAGCATAACCCTAACCTCCCGGGGTGTCTTCTAAACCTAACCCCCGGCCCTAAACCTAACCCTCCCGCTGTAGTCATGGTCGGCGTGCCGGTTTTTGGGATTCCGGCATCGGTGTCCTGACCTTATCGAGATTCCGGCATCAGTATTATGACGAGTGTCGGGATTCCGGCATCGGTATTTCGACTGCAGGATCCCGACAGCATTTTGACCGGATCCCCTCCTACAAACCTTGCATTTTCCCTAGTGGGTGTACTACATTTCACCAGCACTCTGGATCCCAGCACCCAGCATATCAGCGCCGGGATACTGACTGCCGGAATGCCGACAGTGGGGTGAGCTCAAAGGGGACCCGTGTGGGCTAGCTGCGCTTGCCACGCTATTTATTCTCCCTCCAGGCGTGTCATGTACACTCCAAGAGGGAAAATAGTTGTCAGTATCCTGGTGGTCAGGATCCCGGCGTCGGTATGCTGAGCGAAGGGATCCCGACAGCCGGGAGATCATGTGCCACCCTTCCCGAGTATCCTACGTGTTAATGCCCTGTTGTGTTGTTGCCCAGCCATACCCAATCAGCTGCACATGAAGTAGTGGCTAAGTTACAAACTACTCTGAATCACCCATAGTTTGGCTATAAAGCAGGTGCAATGCTAAACATTGCAGGATCCATCCACAATAATGGACTTTCATGCAGCTCTGCATCAGTCCCTCTGTGTGCTACAGTATACACAATATAGTTGTCTTTTGCAATTTGCAATGTTTACTCACAAATGCATTTTAGATTGGTCATACTGTCTGAAACTGCTATAAATGAATTGTATAAACAATACAATTCTACTACCACTATAAGGCCACATCATTTAAACAACTTATTTGCAGGGCCTTGGACAGAATTGCTAAGACTTATTTTGCCATGACATTTGTTCCTATCCTAACTTTCCATCTGTTACAAATACATATGTATATATTTTTTCAGCTTTCCGTATAATGTTATACTTGTTTTGCCAAACCAAAATGGCAAAGCTCAGTTTTCATTTTCATGTTCAAATTCTTTTTTTTTTTGTGTAACTGTTTTCTTGAGCTGTGATGACCTCTAGTGGTTAGCACTGTACCATGCAATGTAAAGAAATACACCATGTGAAACTGGCATCTAAGAACTTATATATACAATTATTACATGTATGTAAAGTATGTATAGTGTTTGTTAATGAGTAAGTAAAGAAAGCTATGTAGGTACAGTTATGAGCTTACCCCTGAAAGTGAATGTCACTTGTACATGTTGACCATGCTTGAAATAGTAGTGATCTCCTTGACTCCCTGGAGAGTCTAGCAATCTCCCTGATACCGGGTCAGGTGGGTGTAACCCAATGATGAAGGGGCTGGTTCAAAGCAGAGCGCCCTATAACATTTGTACCTTACCTCAATTATCTAGCTGTTAAGTTACTTGCAAAATAGAGAAACATCATAGATCCATTTCTCTCTCTCTCTCTCTCTCTCTCTCTCTCTATATATATATATATATATATATGGAAAAAAGTATGGTTGGTGCGCTACTTCCCTTTTTAATCAGTATAATATATTCAAGAAATGTCTTAGGTTTGTCAAACTTGCACCCTAGTTCCACAGGATACCCTGCAGATGGCAGCTCAGTCCTTCAGGGTGTCACTAGGTTTAGTGACAAATGAATCTGGAAAAAACGAGGAGAGGACAAGCGCCTAATAGTGCAGTAACTTCACACCAATTTTGGTTATTTATGATGAAGTGTCTATAGGTAATCTGCGTACCGGAAGTTGGATTTTTAGCAGGCACATCAAAACACAGCGGCTGATTCCTCCAATTAATTTATCTGCACCACAACAGGTCACGTAGTAAAATAAACGGGTGTGTCAGAAAGGATATCTACCAGTCAGTCTGTTCGCAGGAAGGCGCGGTCTGTAATCAACCAAAGAGAGAGACGCCTCTCATAGTGCAGAAATTATTTATCAAATAAATTAGGGTTCACACAAATCGATAGGTATTTAGCGTACCAGAAGAAAAACACCATACAGCATATCATAAAGGTCTTTTTCAGGAGTGATCGTCCTTCATGAAGGTGTATAATACCGGAGTTCGTAATTCCCCGAGCATAAATGAGAATCACAGGCTAGTCATAGACACTCCTGAAGAAGCCTTGATAGGTGAAACGCGTAGAGGACCTGTTCTGAACACCCCTGACCTTGGGCATGCACTGTGGACATACCCCGGACTGCCTGAAAATTATCGAATTATCCAGATAAGCTTTATGAACTTTTTATTTTTCTCTTTTTTAAAGGTTATTTTTATTGCCACCCTCAGTATATGAAATAAAACCCATGTCTTTTAGCCTGTGATTCTCATTTATGCTCGGGGAATTACGAACTCCGGTATTATACACCTTCATGAAGGACGATCACTCCTGAAAAAGACCTTTATGATATGCTGTATGGTGTTTTTCTTCTGGTACGCTAAATACCTATCGATTTGTGTGAACCCCAATTTATTTGATAAATAATTTCTGCACTATGAGAGGCGTCTCTCTCTTTGGTTGATTACAGACCGCGCTTTCCTGCGAACAGACTGACTGGAAGATATCCTTTCTGACACACCCGTTTATTTTACTACGTGACCTGTTGTGGTGCAGATAAATTAATTGGAGGAATCAGCCGCTGTGTTTTGATGTGCCTGCTAAAAATCCAACTTCCGGTACGCAGATTACCTATAGACACTTCATCATAAATAACCAAAATTGGTGTGAAGTTACTGCACTATTAGGCGCTTGTCCTCTCCTCGTTTTTTCCATATATATATATATATATATATATATATATATATCTTTAATATGTTACATACTACTTCACAAATAGCTGCTATCTATAAATCGGAGCTAAACACAATATTAATGATAATATGCCAGGGCTAATAGGACCATATGTTCACTGTCCATGATGTGTTTCATCCTCTATCCCTTTCCTTCTTTCCTGTCTACAGTGAAAGCTAGGTGTCAGATATTTCATCACAAAGTGCCTCGTACAGTATAGAACGTATTCTCTATACTGTGTCAGATTGTGTTTGGGCTGTGTCCCCGGAGGGGGCGCTAGTGGGTCAGTGGAGGTAGATGGGAGAAAACGAGGAGGCTGGATAACGTTCCTGCGCATGAGCGCAATGGTATTTATTTGGCAGATGATATTAAACAGGATGGTAGCAGAAACAATAATAACAGATGAATAAAGTCAATCACTCAGCATGATAACTGAAAGTCTATGGCAATGGATGACAGATGACTTGAGAAAATAATAACCGGTAATATATAAACAGAAGAACAAGTGCTTGTGAAATGGTTCTGGTTTGGAAACCAGTGCAGGTTTTAAAACAGGAAACTTAGGCAGCAAGGTGTAGAATGGCAAACCTGAGCAGAGGCAGGAGTCTGACTTCACAGTGCAGGTGATGAGGCACTGGCAGCAGCAAGCTGTATCACAGGTGGAGGAATGAAACACACCTGGAGTCAGTCTCAACTGCAGGCTGAAGCACACAAGGTGGTGATGAGTGTGAAGCCTTGTTGCAGGTTGCAGGTATTGCTGGGCCTTGAAGTTCCACGGAGCTGTGCAGAGTAACCAGGAGTACAAGTTCTTAACCAGAGAACCAGGAACACAGGAGGAACAGGAACAGATCCTTTCACATGGGTCGCAGGAATGACACAAAGTCCAGGATGCCTGCAGACTGATCCTGCAGTCTCTTATGTACCCCATGGTGCACAGGGATTGGATGAGTGAAGGAAAGTGGGTGCGGCCAAGCACCGGATTGGCCGCAGTGTACTGGCTGTTTACAGACTGTCATGGCGGCGCCCACGCTGCGGCCTAGCAGGGACGCGGCGCGCTACATGCCCGCTGTCTCAGGAGTGTTCCCAGGCCCTTGATGATGTCCCATGGCAGGGGCATAGGTGACAGGTGACCGCAGGGAGCCAGGACGGAGTCCGCAGCGGCGGACGGATGTCAGCCTGGTAAGTCGATTCCTGACAGTACCCCCTCCTTTAGGGGTGGACACCGAACACCCACGTGATTTGGAGGGATGAGTGCTGTGGAAGACACGGACCAACCTAGGAGCATGGACATCGGACGAATTCACCCAACTTCTCTCCTCTGGGCCATAACCGGACCAATCGACCAGGTACTGGAGACGTCCATACCGACAACGGGAGTCCAGAATTTTGTTGATCTCGAATTCCACGCCCCGCTGAGTTCGAACCTTGGGACCTACTGGAAGAGTATTCTGAAAGCGGTTTAGGACTAGAGGTCTGAGGAGAGAAATATGAAAAGCGTTAGGTATACGAAGGGAAGATGGTAACTTTAATTTATAGGCCACTGGGTTGATGACTCTTTCGACAGGGTAAGGACCAATGAAGCGTGGTGCAAACTTCATGGATGGGACCCTGAGACGGAGGTTACGGGTTGATAGCCAAACCTTGTCCCCAGGTTTCAAATGGGGAACCGCACGTCTCTTGCGGTCGGCAAAGACCTTGTACCGACTGGAGGCCTTTTTGAGGGAAACGTGAATTTTTCTCCAAATAGATGAAAACTGAGTCAGAGCAGTAGTGGCAGCAGGAACATCCATATGAGGGAGTTCTTGGAAATCAGGTACACGGGGATGTTGCCCATATACTGCAAAGAATGGTGTCGTTTCAGTGGCAGTATGGTATCGAAAGTTGTGGGCAAACTCGGCCCATGGGAGCAGATCGAACCAGTCATCCTGGGAAGATGAAACATATAATCTTAAAAAAGTCTCAAGTTCTTGATTGACCCTCTCTGTCTGCCCATTCGTCTGAGGATGGTATGAAGATGAAAACTTCAGTTTGACCTGCATGGCAGAACAGAGGGCCCTCCAAAACCTCGCTACAAACTGTACCCCCCGGTCAGATATTATTTCAGAGGGTAAACCATGTAAGCGGAAAATCTCCCGTAGGAAGATTTGGGCAAGTTTTGGGGCAGAAGGGAGACCCTGGAGAGGAACAAAATGAGCCATCTTGGTGAATCTGTCCACTACAACCCAAATGGTATTATGTCCTTGAGAAGGAGGAAGGTCGGTGATAAAATCCATGGACAGATGTGACCAGGGACGACTAGGGATAGACAGTGGTTGTAACTGACCTGCTGGAGACTGACGAGGAGTCTTGTGCTGCACACATTTAGGACAGGATGCCACGAAATCCTGGATGTCCATTTTCATCTTTGGCCACCAATATGTAGCAGAAAGGAACTTGTAGGTCTTCAGGACCCCAGGATGACCAGTAAACTTGGATTGATGGGCCCAAGATAGCAACTTGGGACGGAGATCTGGGGAAACAAAAGTCTTACCAGGAGGAGGAGCTGGGGAGACTTGAGATGCAGCGAAAACCACGGGACTCAGGATGGAATGTGGCACTGAGTCAGATGTTCCTTCTTCAGATTCCATGGATCGGGATAACGCGTCGGCTTTCACATTCTGCGAACCTGGGCGGAAATGAAGCTTGAAATTAAAACGTGAGAAAAACATAGCCCACCTGGACTGGCGAGGGTTAAGGCACTGAGCTGCCTTTAAATATAGCAGGTTTTTATGATCCGTGTAGATATTAAACGGATGTTTGGCCCCTTCTAGGAGATATCTCCATTCCTCGAGAGCCAGCTTGATCGCCAGTAGTTCTTGATCTCCCACGGAGTAGTTAGCTTCTGCAGGAAGAAACTTTCGAGAATAAAATCCACAAGGGTGGACTTTCCCATCGGATCCCTTCTGGGAGAGAACAGCTCCAACCCCAACTGTAGAGGCATCTACCTCCAACTCGAATGGTCTGTTGACATCTGGCTGAGACAGCACTGGAGCAGACATAAAGGCTAGCTTGATCTTCTGGAAGGCTGCCAAGGCTTCTTCTGACCAGTTGGAATGGTCTGCCCCTTTCCGAGTTAGGTTGGTAATAGGAGCGATGAGAGTGGAGAATCCTCGAATACATTTTCTATAGTAGTTGGCGAAACCCAGGAATCGCTGGATAGACTTGAGAGAGTTTGGAATGGACCAATTGGCAATAGCTTCCAATTTTGTCGGGTCCATCTGAAGATCCGATCCGGAAATTATATAACCCAGGAAGGGTATAGAGGGAACTTCAAAGGTGCATTTAGATAGTTTCCCGTAGAGCCGGTTCTCACGAAGACGTCGGAGAACTTCACAAACTTGTAGACGATGAGATGGAAGGTCTTGGGAGAAGATAAGGATATCATCTAAGTAAACAACGAGGTACTTATACAGGACATCACGAAAGATTTCGTTCACAAAGTGTTGAAACACTGCTGGAGCATTACTCAACCCAAATGGCATTACCAGGTATTCATAATGGCCATCTCGAGTGTTGAAAGCTGTCTTCCACTCGTCACCACTCCGGATTCTGACGAGATTATAGGCACCGCGGAGATCTAACTTGGTGAAGATGCGGGCTCCTTTAACTCTGTCAAATAATTCGGTAATGAGTGGTAATGGATAACTATTCTTGATAGTAATGTCATTGAGACCCCGATAGTCAATGCATGGACGCAGTCCTCCATCCTTCTTTTTAACAAAGAAGAAACCTGCACCAGCGGGAAATGATGACGGACGGATGAATCCCTTCTGAAGATTCTCTCTGATGTAATTACTCATCGCCTCAGTTTCAGGAACAGACAACGGGTAGGTGCGCCCCCTAGGTGGCTTCTTGCCAGGAAGGAGATCGATGGGACAATCCCATTCCCTATGGGGCGGCAGGATATCAGCAGCCTTTTCACAGAAGACGTCTGAGAAGTCTTGATAAGCTGCTGGGAGACTTGACTGTGTCTTTACTTCGGTAGACTTAATGGGACACACTTGGGCTAAGCAGGATTGATGACAATGTGAACCCCATGAGGTAAGCTGCAACGTTGACCAGTCAAACTGTGGATTATGTAGCTGGAGCCAGGGCATGCCCAAGACAATCTCCTGGGTGGCTTGAGGGATGACCAGGAACTTGATCAGTTCAGAATGGAGAAATCCAACTCCCAGAACCACTGGAACAGTTTGATGAGAAATGTTCCCCTTGGAGATTCGACTACCATCCACAGCAGTAATGTAAACTGGACAAGAAAGTTCACAGGTAGATAGGCAAAATTTATTTACCGCAGCTTGGGTGATAAAGTTTCCTGCAGCACCGCAGTCCACTAATGCTGACGCAGACTGGAGCCCAACTGGAGTCTCTAGCATCACTGGAAGGATGAGGTCTTGTTGAGAAGGAGCTTGACTGAAAGATCCTAACTTGACTCCTCCCTTACAAGTCAGGATCTGGCGTTTCCCGAACGCACCGTGCAGGAGTTAATCTGATGGCCCGCAGCAGCACAGTATAGGCAGAGTCTCTCACGTATTCTTCTTGCCCGCTCTTCAGGAGTTAGGCGGGACCTATTTATCTGCATAGGCTCGTCAGAAGAGGGAGACTGGAACTGTACAGAAGGTATGAACCTTGATCTGCGTGGCTCACTCCGAGCGCGTTCATTATTGCGTTCGCGGATGCGAGAGTCCAACTTAATGCACAGGGAGGTCAAATCAGACAGTTGAACAGGAATGTCACGGGTCGCCAATTCATCCTTGATCCGATCCGAGAGTCCGTGCCAGAAAGCTGCTACCAGAGCTTGGTTGTTCCACTGAACCTCTGCAGCCAACGTCTGGAACTGGATGACATATTGTCCCATGCTTCGGGTACCTTGACGAAGTTGGATCAGGTCTGCCGAAGCTGATGTCGCACGACCAGGCTCGTCAAAGATCCGTCTGAAGGTTGACACGAAGTCTGTGTAGTTGTTAATCAGAGGGTCAGCACGTTCCCACAGAGGAGACACCCAACTCAGAGCAGATCCAGAGAGTAAGGAGATGATGTAGGCAACCTTGGATCTTGGCGTGGGGAAATTATGTGGCAATAACTCAAACTGTATTTCACATTGATTGAGAAACCCGCGACATAACTTAGGACTGCCATCATACTTGCTCGGCACGGGCAGATGCAGACGTGACACTGGAGCTGATGCAGCCGGCATAGAAGAACTCACAGCACTGGCAGGTGCTGGAGTAACAGGAACAGTAGGAGAGAGTACACTAGGCAGGGATTGCTGTAGTGTATCTAATCGGGAGGACATCCCTTGCAGGAATTGAAGCATCTGCTGCTGCGCAACCTCTTGACCATCCAGACGGGAGACCAGATTTTGCAAGGCCTCTGACCCCACACTCCGTCCACCATCCGAGTCCATAGATCCTGGACTTACTGTCAGATTGTGTTTGGGCTGTGTCCCCGGAGGGGGCGCTAGTGGGTCAGTGGAGGTAGATGGGAGAAAACGAGGAGGCTGGATAACGTTCCTGCGCATGAGCGCAATGGTATTTATTTGGCAGATGATATTAAACAGGATGGTAGCAGAAACAATAATAACAGATGAATAAAGTCAATCACTCAGCATGATAACTGAAAGTCTATGGCAATGGATGACAGATGACTTGAGAAAATAATAACCGGTAATATATAAACAGAAGAACAAGTGCTTGTGAAATGGTTCTGGTTTGGAAACCAGTGCAGGTTTTAAAACAGGAAACTTAGGCAGCAAGGTGTAGAATGGCAAACCTGAGCAGAGGCAGGAGTCTGACTTCACAGTGCAGGTGATGAGGCACTGGCAGCAGCAAGCTGTATCACAGGTGGAGGAATGAAACACACCTGGAGTCAGTCTCAACTGCAGGCTGAAGCACACAAGGTGGTGATGAGTGTGAAGCCTTGTTGCAGGTTGCAGGTATTGCTGGGCCTTGAAGTTCCACGGAGCTGTGCAGAGTAACCAGGAGTACAAGTTCTTAACCAGAGAACCAGGAACACAGGAGGAACAGGAACAGATCCTTTCACATGGGTCGCAGGAATGACACAAAGTCCAGGATGCCTGCAGACTGATCCTGCAGTCTCTTATGTACCCCATGGTGCACAGGGATTGGATGAGTGAAGGAAAGTGGGTGCGGCCAAGCACCGGATTGGCCGCAGTGTACTGGCTGTTTACAGACTGTCATGGCGGCGCCCACGCTGCGGCCTAGCAGGGACGCGGCGCGCTACATGCCCGCTGTCTCAGGAGTGTTCCCAGGCCCTTGATGATGTCCCATGGCAGGGGCATAGGTGACAGGTGACCGCAGGGAGCCAGGACGGAGTCCGCAGCGGCGGACGGATGTCAGCCTGGTAAGTCGATTCCTGACATACTGCCCTTTACTATTTCTTGACAAGTTAATTATTTAGCATTTTGCTCCCTTATGTCCATCTCTCTTCTGTGTAGGAGCAACATTTGTTATTTGCAATGTGTTAACTTACCTGTGTATATCTGTATGCAATGTGGTTAGGTGTGCTGGTCCTGCGCGTGATGACTCCTGGAGCTGCCAGATGAGTGATCGATCTGACTACCATAAAAGAGCCAGAGTAATATTTGTACAGAGAAACGGTGATCACTTTTTCTGGCGCTGGTCACGTATGCACTGGAATACGAAATATATAAAACTTTATTTTTTAGCTTTGATCCAGTGGACCATAAAGTCAATATAATGTATAACTTTGTAGATAAAATGTCACATGTAAAACTTGGCATCTGTCTTGTTAAAGATATACAAGAATTTTTTTTTTTCCTAGCACTCTGCAATGGGCCAGCAAATGATACAGAATAATGAAATACACTCAGGCATAGGCATGCGCAGCTAATCTTATTACGTGGTGCATCGCCGGAGGGCTGTGTCTAGTACCGCCTTTTGGGCGTGTCCAGCACCGACCAGGGACGTGTAGCACTATTTTACATTATCTCAGTAAAATAACATGGCTTTAATTTCTTTCTAGTTCCTTATAATAAAGTAGATATAATACACACCAGAGAAATAAAATGAAACATAATGGTGTGACCACTGGCCACTATGGCATAACCCTGAGTCCTAGCTGCCGCTGCACCCTATCGCTGCTCACACTTCCCGAACCTAACCCTGACGCAGTAGCGGCACTACAGAGTGGGGGCCTAGTGCATATACATTCCCCCCACCCCCCTCACACACCCCACCACTTGCACCCCCCAGCACCTACACCCTGATTTTGAGTGGGCCACTCTGAAAAGTACAGGAGATTTAGGGGGCCCAACATTTAAGTTTTAATATAACACAAGTAAAGTTTAACATTTACACATGAGCCTTCAGAGTTACATTTTCCTCTTTCTATGCCAACAGACTTCAACTATGCGGGACACCAGCATTTGTCACACATGTACCCATGCTCACCAGCTACTAACAGTAGTGCCCCTTATTCACATTACGCCACACAGTATGAGCCGAAATTCACATTATACCACACAGTATGAGCCGAAATTCACATTATGCCACATAGTATGAGCCGAAATACACATAACACAAACGGTATGAGCCGAAATTCACATTATACCACACGGTATGAGCCGAAATTCACATTATACCACACAGTATGAGCTGAAATTCACATTATGCCACATAGTATGAGCCGAAATACACATAACACAAACGGTATGAGCCGAAATTCACATTACACCACACAGTATGAGTCGAATTCACATTACGCCACACAGTATGAGTCGAATTCACATTACGCCACACAGTATGAGCCGAATTCACATTACGCCACACAGTATGAGCCAAATTCACATTACGCCACACAGTATGAGTCGAATTCACATTACGCCACAAAGTATGAAGCTGTTATTCCCTCAGTGAACTCTCTCTCCCTCTGTTTTCTTCTGATGAATGTGTGTCCTCCGGCTCCGAGTCCTCATTAGAGGAATGCTGCCTGTGGCGCTGACGTGGTGGCCGCGGCACATGAGGATTGGAGCGCCAGTGAGAGAAGAGACTGAGCGCAGGCGGGGAGCAAAGGAGCGCGGTGTGACATCTTAATGTCACATCGCGAGGCGGAACCAGGAAGAAGCATCCATGTACCCAGTGATAAAGCTAAATATTTATCTTATTTAAAACCCTTTATGAGGTCTAAGAACACTGTACGCTATTGACGTATGGAGTACCGTAAGGGTACGCACGTTGCGTAGCAATCGCTTAGCCGAGGTCGAGACGCTCAAGCGTCACGTTCGCTCACGGCCAAGAGATCACAGGCAGGCACACTATTGGCTGCCGACTAACGTAATGATTTGCTATAGCGATGCGAACGCTCGAGACCACGAGTAGATCACCAGCGGCGCAGACGCTCACAATGTTAAACCTTTGTAACTATACCATAAAACAGTGTATTATGCAGTAAACCTTGGTGCAGAGATTGAGTGTAGATGCAACACCGTGTAACCTTATTAACTTAAAAGCTGTTCGAGCGTCACCGACACTCTGAGAATACTTAACACTATAAGAAATACACAAATACCGTGCTTAGGGTCTAACGCCTAATATGAATGTTATACTTGAAAAAGAATAATACAATTACAAGTCACACACTACAATATAACATAGACTAACTAACCAGATAACTACACAGTAAATACAATACAATACAATTACGTTTTAAGGGAAAATGAAAGAAAAAAGGAGAAGAGAGAGAGAGAGAGATATGGCCCATAATAACAAGAAAGACAATATGATTGCGGAGAAAACTTACGCACAAGGGGAACGATCGCATGCGCCTCTGGACATCCAGCTCCCGATTTTCAGCAATGAGAACCGTTGAAGAGTGAGCTGGATGTGATCGGCTTGTCTATTTATGCCCCACACACAATACAATTCAATGGTCCCTACAATCTCATTGTTCATTGGACACAGGAATTCCTCCTCGCATCATAACAAAAGGTCATAGGTTGATTCATACAGGTGGGCTGTGACGATTTCCAACTGCTCAGGTGGGTGGGAAACTGGGTTTCCCGCCGCATGAATAAGTAAGTGCAAATAATAGTAAATGGACATAAACTTCTTATGTCCATAACTATTCGCACGAGCAATTAATCTGCTTCAAACCAACACCGGAATATTGCTAATTAAATACTCTTCCGATGGATACTAAACACCACTGTATTACTCCTGTCTGACCCTTTGTATCAAACAACGAGGGATTTCTCTGTCCATGAACATGCTACATTAACCAAACTTTCAGAATCTATCAAAGGGATCATAATCTACAAAATACATTATATAGTGAAAATATGTAACGATTGAGTCGCACGCTACGAACACATGAACTCTACCGTAAATGCACACACTGCGCGCCCGCGGGTGCCCGCAACAGCGAGTATGCGCACGCACGGGAGAGCGCACGCATGCGCAGCGCGGACCTGTATGAGGTGCAAATATGGCAGTGTGCATCGTGATATTTTTCTGACTTTGACAGTCCACCCTTTGGCAGTCAACAATAACTGCCACTTCCTAAAACATTTCAAAAAGAGAAAAATATATGTCAGGGGTTGATACATTTACATGGTTGGGTAGGGGAGGAGAGGAGAAGGTAGGAAAAGGGTATGACCTAGTGAGATAGCAGAAGCATGTGTGTATGAATCCGTGTTTGGGGGTCATGTATCATCGTGCCGTACGTGTTTTAAATCAAGCTTCGAGGCATTGCGAAGTATACATTTGAATTCCTTCTTATCCCGTGGTACGGGTCTGTGGATGGGCTGTCAAACTTTACCGAGCTCTTTTCGGCTGTGGTTGTAACAAATGGGGAGCACATTTTAGTTGATGATACATGAATGGGGGAATATGTGATTGCTGATATCTGTGCCTGTATTCCCTATCGACTATGTGTGTAATTACCTGAAGGTTGTAGAGATGAAGAAAAGACATAATTATGGTAAATGCAGTGGTATTCTATGTCAGGTTAATGAACATTTGTCGGTTGAAGTCTTGTTCGGTGTCTGTTGAATGCAGTCTTCTTTGTGCTTTTGCCAAAAGGCGTGTGGGCAAAAAGCTTTGTCAATGTCCATAGATTTACAAAAGTGTTGGGCTAGCGTAATTTTAAAATTTCTAGGGAAACTGGGGATCTATGGCAAAGTTCATCAAATATCTGTGTATAAGGTTGTCAAAACTTCTTCTTTAATCCATCAGTTGTCTGTATACAGGATCATCAAATTCCTCGTCCAAGTGGGTCTTTTTACCTTGGAGAAAACGGAAAAACAGGTGAAAGAAACGGACCGTAGAAATCGCATTTTCATCACATCATTGTTTCTACATTTGGGTCATAAATCAAATCCATTGGAATTACAATTTCCTCACTCCTTAAACTCATCACCCTGGTACTTCGTTTACACTTCGTTAAAGCCTGACCGCATCTAAATATCAAGCCAATCGTTATGATAACACCTAAGATACATAGGAGAAACTTCCCAACATCCATTATGAGTCCTTGAGCCCATTCTCCTAAACCAGTGAACCAATTTCGCGGGTTCAACCATGACACCCAACCAGTCAGCTCATTACCTACAGCAGCAAGAGTGAGATTGTGTCTCCTGCGAAATTCCCACTTCAGTTGGAGAATATCGTCCATCTTTTGGTCTATGACCTCGACCGGGTCCTCGGTACTATTTGTAATATATGTGCAACATTTCACGCCGTACTGCGTTGCCAGTGTGACACAATATCCACCTGTCACTGCCGTGAGATAATTGAGAATCATTCTATGCTGAACCAGTTCTGTTTTATAAGCTTGAAGTTCTCTTCCAGTATACCTAAACGTGTCATCATACATTTCTGTGATATTGTCTAACAAATTTGCGAGCGCAGATATGTATTTATAATTCAACACTCCTCTGGCGGTGCGAGTGATGTCTAACGCGATTAGAAACTGAATCCCGGTGGATTCATGGATCATGTCAGAGGCCGGATGCTCTGTTCTTTCTATCAGGTGCCGTTTAACTACGTGCTCGTAATGGGTGTGAGTATAAGGAGCTTGGGCAACACGGTGTATATCTTTCATTTTGGCATGTGATACAGTCATTACTTCAGGCAATACTTTTCCAATATAACACAATCCTTCAGAGTTTGGGGCAAGCCACTTATACGCCTTCCTCCCGCATATGAAATATGCATCATCGGGGAGAACATATGGGACTGAGTAGGACATAACCATATTACACATCTTCCATGTGAAATCTCCTAACCCTAATTCTCCCATCTGTCTAGTACACGTATCAGCTTGTACGATATGTGCACAGTATCCTGGTGATACCTCTCCAACTCTCGTAATCCTATTTCCTTGGGTATACCTATTGTTATGCACACCAGTGCCAGCAGGAAAGTACTGGTGTCAGAACTGTTATGCACTCCAGTGTCTGCAGGAATGTACTGGTGTTTGAACTGTTATGCAAAACAGATGGACTCACAGACAAACTGGGGGATATGACATAACGTACACAGAAGGTGATAGGGTAACAAAATACACACAAAGTGAACAGAGAAGCCCAGAGGCTAAGGAACTGGGTATCTCCCTTGTATTAGAACTGCTAAGATGGAAAAAGCAAGATGTTGTGTTTTAATACGTAGAGTACCCGAAATGCTGTTGCTAAGGGCAACAGCAAAACCCTAAAGGGTTACCAACGGGTGTGGCAGTAAACTCCTTGGTCAGAGATGGAATGATAGACACAAGGAGAATCTCCACAATCCAAATTCTCACTTGCAGTGCACAGGTTTTAGCTTACTGCCACTAAACTGACCCCTGACACCTAGCACAGTGAGACAGGATTAGACAGGCAAGTCTTAGAATACAGCCGCAAACTTGCTAAGTTCACAGGGTAGTAACAGAACCCCAGCAAGCTAAACGACTGACTCCAGTCTTACTGCTAGGTCTGGATTGGCAGAGTGTAATACCAAATTCCCAGGCCTATTTGCAGTAAGCAACAAACAAATACAAAGCTACACAGTACTGGCTAACGTTCATGAACTGACTAACCAACAAAGATTCAGCAGCATCTGCTTACCCTGAAAAGAGGCCTTATAAAGCAGGTGCTGTCCACGCCCCACTCAGACCTCACAGACTGTGAGCACAAAAACCAGCACCGGATCCCCTGCCGTGCACAGAGCCTATAACCACTGCACAGCAAAAGACCCGAACCGGAGTATCAGCTGCGCTCAGGTTACTCCACTAGCACTTGTCTCCCGGTTGCCATGACGACGTGGCAGCACAGGGCAGGAGACCCTAACAGTACCCCCCCTCTGACGAGGGGTCAAAGAACCCCTACCACCGGGTTTATCGGGGAACTGCGAGAAGAAAGAGCGTATCAGTCTGGGGGCATGAAGATCACAACTGCGCCCCCACGACCGCTCCTCCGGGCCATACCCCTTCCAGTGCACCAAAAATGACAGCCGACCCCGAACCACCTTGGAGTCAAGAATCCTTTCAACAACAAACTCCCTCTGGCCACGTATCAGAAGAGGGGAAGGTCTTCCACTGGTAGAAGGATTACTAATCGCCCGTTTTAAAAGGGAACAATGAAATGTTTTATTGATACCCAAAGAACGGGGCAGATCTAACTGAAATGCCACCGGATTGATAACCCTGGTGATCTTATAAGGGCCGATGAACCGGGGCCCTAACTTATGAGATGGCTGTCTCAACTTCAAATTCTTGGTAGACAACCAGACGAAGTCTCCTAATTTGAAGCTGCAGGGTCTTTTCCGCTTATCAAAAACCCTTTTGGTCACTAATGACACAGACACAAGGGCTTTCTTCACTTTCCGCCAAATACCTCTAAGGACCGAAACCACAGAGGAACCACCAGGCGTGGAGTCCAGGGGGTCAAAAGAATTGGCCTTAGGATGATGCCCATACACACAAAGGAAGGGAGAGATCCCTGTAGCAGAGTGAGCCGCGTTGTTATAGGCAAACTCCGCCATGGACAGATGAGCAACCCAGTCAGTCTGACACTTGGAGACATAACACCTGAGGAACTGCTCCAAGGACTGGTTCACCCTTTCAGTCTGCCCATTAGACTGCGGATGGTAGCCTGACGACAAGCTGACAGAAATCTGGAGATCGGAACAAAATGCCCTCCAGAATTTGGCCACAAACTGGGATCCGCGGTCAGAGACCACATCAAGTGGCAACCCGTGGAGACGCACAACATGCAGCATAAATAATTCAGACAGGCGTCTGGCTGATGGCAGCCCAACCAGTGGAACGAAGTGCGCCATCTTCGAAAACCTGTCAACGACAACCCAGATGGCTGTCATCCCCGAGGATTTGGGCAAGTCCACCACAAAATCCATTGAAATGTGGGTCCATGGCTTAGATGGGATAGAGAGTGGATGTAATGGGCCAACAGGAACCCCTCTAGGAGTCTTATTTCGGGCACAGATGTCACATGCCCGAACCCACTGATCCACATCCTTAGCCACCGAGGGCCACCACACCGCCCTAGATAGCAACTCCCGAGTTCTGGCAATACCCGGGTGACCTGCCGACTTCTTGGCATGGAATTCCAGGAACACTCGCTGTCTTAACCTAGGAGGCACAAACAAAAGACCTACCGGAAGGTCTGGAGGAGCCTGCTCCTGTGCTCTAAGGACTAATGATAAGAGGTCCTGGGTAATGCCCACTTTAATACATGATGGGGAAACAATGGGCAACGGCTCCTCGGTGGTCTCCTGGATTGGAGCAAAACTCCGCGAGAGCGCATCAGCCTTGATGTTTTTTGACCCAGGGCGATATGTTATCAAAAAATTAAAGCGAGCAAAAAACAAAGCCCATCGTGCCTGCCTGGCATTGAGACGCTTCGCTGACTCTAAATATGCCAGATTCTTATGGTCAGTGAGAATTGAGACCACAAACTTAGCCCCCTCAAGCCAGTGTCTCCACTCCTCGAGTGCATCCTTAATAGCCAACAATTCCCGGTTACCCACGTCATAATTCATCTCGGCAGGCGAAAATTTACGGGAAAAGTAAGCACAGGGATGAAGGCGATTATCAGACACTCCCATCTGAGAAAGCACTGCCCCAATACCCATCTCAGAGGCATCCACCTCCACCACAAAAGGACGCTCTGGATCTGGGTGTCGCAGCACCTTGGCCGAAACAAATGCCCTTTTGAGACGGGCAAAAGCCGCTTTAGCCTCACAAGACCAGTGAGCAACATCCGCCCCTTTCTTAGTGAGTGCCACCAAGGGCGCCACTATAGACGAAAATCCAGCGATAAATCGTCTATAAAAATTCGCAAAGCCCAGGAAACGCTGAAGCGCCTTCAAACTAGTGGGCTGCACCCAATCCAGGACTGCCTGTACCTTGGAACCCTCCATTTGGAAACCTTCTGGGGAGATAATATATCCTAGAAATGCGATTTGCTGAACTTCAAATTCGCACTTCTCCAGCTTTGCCCCAAGCCGGTGGTCTCTGAGTTTCTGGAGGACTAAGCGTACATGCTTCCGATGTTCCTCCAGGGAATGGGAGAAGATTAGGATGTCATCTAAGTATACAACTAAGAATCTATCCAAATATTCCCTGAGCACATCATTCATGAAATCCTGGAAGACTGCCGGGGCATTACAGAGCCCAAAAGGCATCACCAAATATTCATAATGCCCTGAGTGGGTATTAAAGGCAGTCTTCCATTCATCCCCCTCTCTTATTCGGATTAGATTGTACGCACCGCGTAGGTCAATCTTAGAAAAAATGGTGGCAGTACGAAGCTGGTCAAACAAGACCGAAATGAGAGGCAGTGGGTATGAGTTTTTAATCGTGATACGGTTCAATTCCCTGAAGTCGATGCAGGGTCGCAACGAACCGTCCTTTTTACCCACGAAGAAGAACCCCGACCCAACTGGAGACTGTGAAGGTCTGATAAATCCCTTAGCCAAGTTCTCTTGAATGTACTCTGCCATAGCCTGAGTCTCAGGACGTGACAGGGAGTACAACCTGCTCTTGGGAAGCTTAGCATTTGGCAACAAATCAATGGCACAGTCATAGGGGCGATGGGGAGGTAGTACCTCTGCAACTTTTTTGGAGAACACGTCCGCAAAATCTGCATAACACCCTGGCAATCCTGGCAAACTTAGCTGCGAGAGCCTGACTGGAAGGCTCAAGCAACTCCTGAAACAATCAGTACCCCAACTAAGAATCTCCCCAGAGACCCAGTCAAATTGAGGATTGTGGGCCCTTAACCAGGGTAACCCCAACACCAATGGGGCAAAAGTACAGACAGTCACATAAAAGGACAATTTTTCAGAGTGTGTGGCTCCAATAAACAAAGAAATCTGGCTAGTGCAAGAGGTAATTTTACCTTGGAATAATGGTTCCCCGTTTAACCCACAAATCTCAATTTCCGATGCCAAGGGTACTAAGGGAACAGAGTGTTTCAGGGCGAATTGGCGGTCCATAAAAACCCCGTCGGCCCCACTGTCCACAAAGGCCTCAGTCTTGACAGTTTGACCGAGGATCTTCAAGGTCACCGGAATGATAAAAGTCTTCTTGGGAAATTCTGACTTCTGGCCTGACAGGATATTTCCCATCACCCTCAGGCCCTGAAGTTTTCCGGCTTTTCTGGGCATGATACTACCACATGACCTTTATTCCCACAGTACAAACACAACCCCTGCTGTCTCCTCCGCGTCTTCTCACGCGAGGAGAGGCGGGTAGCCCCAATCTGCATAGGCTCCTCAGAAAATTCCTCAGAGTCTGAGGTTCCCTTGGGAAGGAAGGAAATCTCAGTCTCCCTTTCAAGCCTACGCTCTCTCAGCCGTCTATCCACCCGGATGGATAACTGCATGAGCTGATCCAAGCTATCAGGCAAGGGATTTTGTACCAGTTGGTCCTTTATCTGGTTAGAAAGACCTCTTCGGTACTGGTGTCTCAGGGCTGGGTCATTCCACTGGGTATCATGGGCCAACCTCCGAAACTCCGTACAGTAAACCTCAACTGGCCTGCGCCCTTGCTTAAGGATCGAAATCTGAGCCTCGGCTGAGGCCGTCTTGTCAGGGTCATCATACAACATGCCCAGTGCCGTAAAAAAAGCATCAACACTTTTAAGCGACGGACAGTCAGGCTGCAACCCATATGCCCAGACCTGTGGGTCTCCTTGTAGCAAGGAAATCACTATGCCCACCCGCTGAATCTCCGACCCAGAAGACTGAGGCCTAAGCCGGAAGTATAGCTTGCAGCTCTCCTTGAAACAAAAGAACTGCGAGCGATCTCCAGAAAAACGATCCGGGAGATTTACTTTCGGCTCCTTAACCCCTGCAGGTGCTGCTGCTGCGGGAGCTCCGCCAGCAGCCTGGGAGGTGTGCATTTTAATGGACAAATCATTAAATTGTCGAGTCAGGACCTGCACCTGATCGACCACCTGTTGCAACGTATTTTGAGGGGTATGCTCCATATTCCCACAAAATTTCAACAGGAGTATTGGGCTGCTGAATATGTTATGCACACCAGTGCCAGCAGGAAAGTACTGGTGTCAGAACTGTTATGCACTCCAGTGTCTGCAGGAATGTACTGGTGTTTGAACTGTTATGCAAAACAGATGGACTCACAGACAAACTGGGGGATATGACATAACGTACACAGAAGGTGATAGGGTAACAAAATACACACAAAGTGAACAGAGAAGCCCAGAGGCTAAGGAACTGGGTATCTCCCTTGTATTAGAACTGCTAAGATGGAAAAAGCAAGATGTTGTGTTTTAATACGTAGAGTACCCGAAATGCTGTTGCTAAGGGCAACAGCAAAACCCTAAAGGGTTACCAACGGGTGTGGCAGTAAACTCCTTGGTCAGAGATGGAATGATAGACACAAGGAGAATCTCCACAATCCAAATTCTCACTTGCAGTGCACAGGTTTTAGCTTACTGCCACTAAACTGACCCCTGACACCTAGCACAGTGAGACAGGATTAGACAGGCAAGTCTTAGAATACAGCCGCAAACTTGCTAAGTTCACAGGGTAGTAACAGAACCCCAGCAAGCTAAACGACTGACTCCAGTCTTACTGCTAGGTCTGGATTGGCAGAGTGTAATACCAAATTCCCAGGCCTATTTGCAGTAAGCAACAAACAAATACAAAGCTACACAGTACTGGCTAACGTTCATGAACTGACTAACCAACAAAGATTCAGCAGCATCTGCTTACCCTGAAAAGAGGCCTTATAAAGCAGGTGCTGTCCACGCCCCACTCAGACCTCACAGACTGTGAGCACAAAAACCAGCACCGGATCCCCTGCCGTGCACAGAGCCTATAACCACTGCACAGCAAAAGACCCGAACCGGAGTATCAGCTGCGCTCAGGTTACTCCACTAGCACTTGTCTCCCGGTTGCCATGACGACGTGGCAGCACAGGGCAGGAGACCCTAACACCTATATCGGAAAGATTTTCCTTTACTGGCTATGTGGCGTATAAGCTCTGTATCTGTCGGCATTCTATCTGCTCTATATGAAAAGGTCATGGTTTGGTTACTCCATGACACTTCCCAATTTCCCGGCTTTCGGGGATTGGAAATGTTAAAACATATGAGGGATCTATCCACATGATATTGGTGGAGCTTCAAACTAGGAGGACTGGAGATATTAAACCTCCTGTCCACCGGTCTCCCACCCTTTAGCTCAAGTACCTCCCCTACCGTTAAAGGAAATGGTACTAGTCCTGATTTGCTATGACCTTGAGGTACTTGAGAGCATACCCAACAATCTGTTTGATTTAACACTCACTACCCACTAAGGAGTGATAGTCACTCAATGGATGCCGGTCCATGTGGATATTAAAACTGGATTGGCATTTCTTAATGCACCCATCCTCAACTACGTTGTCACAGAGCCTACAGATACAGTTTTCTTCAGCTAACAATCCAAAAAAAAATGTTTACAAATAACATGGCTGTTAGATTGTTTCCGGTACTCGCCTTTGTTCGGTGCTTGTGTTGCTATTGGAAATTTACACCTCCGTCTTAGTCATTGGAACCTTTCTGGTGTCAAAACTTCTTTCTCGACCTCACTGGTACTCTCACCGAAACAGACTGCTCTGGTCAACATCAGGGTCAACAGGAAAATCCATATCACAGTCTCTTGTGGCAAGTCCATCTTACAGGAGGAGAAAAGAAGAAATTTGTAATGGGGTACAGAAAAACAGTTTGAGGGGGAGAGAAACTTGTTACGATAATTAAGTTCTCTAGTCTTGTTGTTCTTCTTTTTCTGCTGTCATCTCAAAGGTGCCGTCTCTCAGTCTTCCAAACGAACATTCCGGTGATGCAATATTTCTTCCAAACCAGCGATCTTTCTGTAAGGAGCAAAAATCTTGCATTACCATTTGTCTAGCTGATGTATGACATACCATCTTTAAACCATGAAAACATGAGTGAGAAGAGAGGAAAATAAAAAAAACAAAAGAGAGAGAACAATTCATATGCATATATATATTACATAAATCAACAATAACCAGCAATAGGAAAAGAGAAAAAAAACATTTTTCGAACATTTTTTTTTTAAACATTGTCAGATCATCAGGCTGTCATATCTACATGTCCAATGGTTTCCTTGCGCAGTCCCTCCCCACCAGCACCTGCATTACTCCACTGTCTGTATCTGGCCAGGATACATTGATGCGGATAGGTCATGCTGGGGTTTGGTAGACTTCTGCAAAGACCAAGCGAATATGCAATGTTTGAGTCCTTACTAATAATCGTCAGAGATGGGGAGAGAGAGAGAAAAAAAAAAATTTTCACAAATACATTTACAACGTTTCACCTTGTCATTCCTGTGTCTTCAGTGAATGACCTCCCAATTTATTAACCGTTACCTCAGGCTTACCATCAATCCTAATGATCACCTTTCCTGACTACATATCATGGGTGTGGCCCAAAATTCTTCCTAAAAGATCCCTGATTATAATTGTGTGTGTTATAATTTTGCTCATTTCTTGGTCTAGGGGGTCTGACTTTATGTGGGTTATTACAGTTGCTGGCATAATGCCCTTCTCTTCTACAATGATAACAAATCCTTGGCTTTCTCCATGTGCTAGGGGCCTGGGGTTCCGGTCGACTTGATGCCTCCTCTAGTGCTTGGATGCTCAGTACCATCAACCGCTCTCCCTGTGCTTCCCTGGTTCTTTGGATATTTTGGTCATGCTCGATAGCGGACTCTCTTAATGCAGCCACCGAGATACCTCTCCAATGAGGTATAGAGGTTTGTACCCTAATTTTTAGTGTGTCTTTTAAGCTGTCCATTAATACAGACACAGCTACCTCTCTGTGGTGTACGTTAGTTTCAATGTCATCTATACCAGTGTACCTAGCCATATCCTGCAGAGCCCGGTGAAAATACTCTGATGCGGATTCACCTTCTTTTTGTTTTATTGTAAAGATTTTATTCCACTTTACTACTGTAGGAAAATATACTCCTAACTGTAGATTGATTCTTTTTACATTATCTTGGTTATACTTGTCTGTTAGTGGTACTTCCTCATCTAGCTTACAATCAGCGATAAATTTCAATGAATCAACATCGGGGGGTAAACATGCCCTCAAAACTGTCCTCCAATCTTTGTTATTTGGCTCTGCAGTGTTTCCTAGCACTCTAATGTATTTTTGACAAGCAACTAAGTCTTTCCTGGGATCAGGAAATTCAGACAGAATTGTTCTTAATTCTGTTCGGGAAAAGGGGCAGTACATGGCGATGTTCCTGACAGGAGTGACTCCTGAAGAGTCAGTTTTCCCATTTGGTACTGCAATTACCGTGACAGGATTAAGTCCAGTAACGTCATTCTGAATTGATTCCACGATATGAGGTACATTTGTTTGTGCGTGATGTATAATACCATACGTACCTGTGGACACGACCTCACCTGACCCTCCGTTAGGGGGTTTGATTACAGTCTTTACCGATCTGGTCGCGTCCACCTGGATGTCTTGTGTGATGGCTGCTGGAAAAGGCTCCGACATTGTGCTGGGCTCACTTTCTTGTTGGTGTTCCTGAGGAAAGTTTAACAAGGGGTGCGACTTGCATGGGTTAATAGTTGTACATTTAACACTTTCATTTTTATAAACCTTATTACGTTTGTTACATTCATTCTTAATATAGTTACTAAGTGCACTTTTATCGCACCCCATCGTGCCTTTCTCCGCAACCATAATCCTCTCCATTGCCATGTCTCTCCTCTCAGGATGAAAGTTAGGTATGTAAGTTACATTTCTTTGCATGTCACTTTCCTGTAGCCATATCTGTAAACAATCATTATGTTTAACTCGTTGTTTCCAGGATTTTATGAGACAGATCCTTCGCCTTAAATTATGCAATACCTCTAAGTCAAAACTACCTATCCCGGGAAATGGTGCCTTATCCCCCGCAGTCATTCGTGTCCATTCATCACAAAAGGTCTCAGTGTGGGGACCATACCTCCTCCACATTACTAACCGAGCAGACCCTCGGGGTCTGCAAGCCTCTGCAGTCTGAACCCTGACTGCTGAACGTCCCTGTGTTGTGCACTTGGCTTCCATTGTGGACCTTTTTAACACAGAAAAACTTCCTAAAATGCACCAAACACAGAAGTCTACGGTGGAAATCCTTAAAGCTCTTCCACTGAACTCCTTCTGCTCCGAGTACAACGAATCCGCCCCTTTTAGCAGACACGTGTAACCGTTACAGGCCCTATCTCTAGAGATTTTCCTGAGAGACCAGTGAAAATTCCCTTCTTTACACAAATCACACTTGCATGTGCTCCCTACAACACGTATGAGGGCAAGATTTACGCATGGATATACTACCTCATATCACGTTGCGTTATTAGTCACACATACAACCGTGCGGTCCAATCGTACCACTTATAGACACTTGTTGCCCATAAATGGTAGGATCATTGGAGTCTCCCTACTGTGCTCCAAAACAGCCAGAGCGTAATACAACGAAAACTTTATCACACTCTGTTGCACGTTTTCACTCAGACCGTGCTCATCACGTTCCACCAAAGATCACCCAGATCACTCAGTTCACAAAGCGGGATTCAATACACTCATACCGTTTTCAACCCACTATCATTCTTATAGTTTTCTGATCAGAAAAATCATTTCCCGTAGTCTGATAGCTGTCCCCAGAGGCATTACAGTAAAGTAAGGTATTTAAACTAAGTTTTGGAAAAACTGAAATCAATTTGTGCTATTATCACGTGGCTATGCTATACCGCCCCCACTAAAACAATGCTATTGTGCGATTTGAGTTTCGGTGGGCGTACCCAGACGCTCCGTTGCGTAATATACGCTGCGTGCGTCGGCCTTTGTGTTGCGTTCGCGAGTCTCAGCCTTTTGTTAGAGACACGTGTACGCAGGCCATAAAATACAATTAGCACGTTTATCAATGTAGATGATCTTTAACTGTAATCATCTACCAAGCACCACACAGGTCTTTCCTTGTATCTCAGGCGAAGCTGTGCGTGTGTTTTACAAATTACCCCTTAATGTATCGTTTTTACTCTTTAACTACCAATAGCAACAAATCTTTCTCAGCACGTTTATCAATTATACAATGGCAAACAGGAGAGTGATATGAATATACACGAAAAAGAAATGCAGCTATATGCGTGTGTACGCAAAACAGAAATAAAACAGTTTTAAAAGATACTAGTGTGTTGTTCTTACCTCCGGTTCCCGGATTCCTTCAGCACCCTTTACTAAGCGAAGCAGACGCTTATCCCGTCAGCACTGCGAAGAATATGATCTCCCGCCCTTTGCTGATGGATAATGTCTGCTGAAATTACCTAGCAGAGATATGTGAAGGACTGGACGAGCAGCCAATTGATAAAGCTAAATATTTATCTTATTTAAAACCCTTTATGAGGTCTAAGAACACTGTACGCTATTGACGTATGGAGTACCGTAAGGGTACGCACGTTGCGTAGCAATCGCTTAGCCGAGGTCGAGACGCTCAAGCGTCACGTTCGCTCACGGCCAAGAGATCACAGGCAGGCACACTATTGGCTGCCGACTAACGTAATGATTTGCTATAGCGATGCGAACGCTCGAGACCACGAGGAGATCACCAGCGGCGCAGACGCTCACAATGTTAAACCTTTGTAACTATACCATAAAACAGTGTATTGTGCAGTAAACCTTGGTGCAGAGATTGAGTGTAGATGCAACACCGTGTAACCTTATTAACTTAAAAGCTGTTCGAGCGTCACCGACACTCTGAGAATACTTAACACTATAAGAAATACACAAATACCGTGCTTAGGGTCTAACGCCTAATATGAATGTTATACTTGAAAAAGAATAATACAATTACAAGTCACACACTACAATATAACATAGACTAACTAACCAGATAACTACACAGTAAATACAATACAATACAATTACGTTTTAAGGGAAAATGAAAGAAAAAAGGAGAAGAGAGAGAGAGAGAGATATGGCCCATAATAACAAGAAAGACAATATGATTGCGGAGAAAACTTACACACAAGGGGAACGATCGCATGCGCCTCTGGACATCCAGCTCCCGATTTTCAGCAATGAGAACCGTTGAAGAGTGAGCTGGATGTGATCGGCTTGTCTATTTATGCCCCACACACAATACAATTCAATGGTCCCTACAATCTCATTGTTCATTGGACACAGGAATTCCTCCTCGCATCATAACAAAAGGTCATAGGTTGATTCATACAGGTGGGCTGTGACGATTTCCAACTGCTCAGGTGGGTGGGAAACTGGGTTTCCCGCCGCATGAATAAGTAAGTGCAAATAATAGTAAATGGACATAAACTTCTTATGTCCATAACTATTCGCACGAGCAATTAATCTGCTTCAAACCAACACCGGAATATTGCTAATTAAATACTCTTCCGATGGATACTAAACACCACTGTATTACTCCTGTCTGACCCTTTGTATCAAACAACGAGGGATTTCTCTGTCCATGAACATGCTACATTAACCAAACTTTCAGAATCTATCAAAGGGATCATAATCTACAAAATACATTATATAGTGAAAATATGTAACGATTGAGTCGCACGCTATGAACACATGAACTCTACCGTAAATGCACACACTGCGCGCCCGCGGGTGCCCGCAACAGCGAGTATGCGCACGCACGGGAGAGCGCACGCATGCGCAGCGCGGACCTGTATGAGGTGCAAATATGGCAGTGTGCATCGTGATATTTTTCTGACTTTGACACCAGTGTGGCCGGCAGCCAATACTAAGACAGAGCGCTGCGGCAGAGGCAGGCGGGAGGGCCGGGGCACAGGATGGCTATCGATCACTGTGCTGTAACAGGCGAGGGGGGTGCCGGACATTAGGGCATGCCTGTGTGCACCAGGCACCCCCCGTGCGCACGCCTATGCATTCAGGACTCAGTTGCACACATGTTCAAAAACAGTACATGCTAAACCACCCAATGCGACTCAGAGCAGGTACCAAAGGTTTTTTTATTGTTGAAGGTCGAATGTAAAAAACTAGGAGGTTTGATAGGGTTTCTCCTTACAAGGTACATGGAACAGTTTATTAATACTGGAACATGTACTGGCAGAGACCTGAGAATGCACAATACTACAGCCACTGATTACCAACAGGGCTGCCATTAGAAATTGTGTGCCCCGGGACTGTCAAAATAGGCAGAGCCCCCAGGGAATGGAGCTGTGGATAATGTGGGTGGAGCCAGAGGCATCACCAGGTGTGGTGGCACCCAGTGCGCACTCTGCACTGCTCCCCACCCTCTCCCCGCACTTCCTATTGCGGCCGTTTAAAAATGGGGTGTGGCCTAACAAAAGGGGGAGGTGGCCTCTTGGGGGTCTCCATTTCTTCCGGAGACTAGGCTGAGTGCAGTGCCGGCTCTTCATGTGTGACAAGAGCCGAGTGCTGCAGGTAAATATTACACTGCGGTCACCTATGTATGTGGATAATACCAAGGTGTGAAAGTGTATGTTGAAACACACTGGTATGGTATTCCCTTCCAGGCAATCAGGAAAACAGTACGCCAAATGTCCAGGCGGACTGTTTTCCTGATTGCCTGGAAGGGAATTCGATCAGAGGAGCCACCAGCAGGGTATTTCCCGGGGTACCCTGCCTTTATTTGACACCTGCGGCTCCTCCACCTGCATCGGTAGAATCACATTCCCCCCATGGCCTGTTCCTAGTCCACTTGATTTTTTATGTATTGCTTGTTTTTAGATATTGTATGCTAGTATTGTATTAAATTCCATTTTATTTACCATACCAGTGTGTTTCAACATACACTTTCACACCTTGGTATTATCCACATACATAGGTGACCGTAAGAGAGACCAGCGCCATTGTAGAGAGAGCACACCCCCTTTTTCATTTTGCACTTTTGTACTGAGCCCTTAGGGAGCTCTGGCACTCTCCACACGGCCAGCTGTCTCAGTCCTGTACAGCGCAGACTTGCTACTCCCACCCTCCAGTTTGCACAAATATTACACTGCAGCACTCAGCTCCCGTCACTCTACTCCCAAGGGTGACACCTAGGTGTGGGCCACACTCCCCGCATCCGGCATGTGACGCCACTGGATGGAGCTACAGTGGGGATGGGTCATCAATTGGTGCATATGCCAGTTTTTTTGTGTTTTTTTCATTGTCAAATTTTGGGCTGTGGGGGTGGGTGTTCTTATAACATGTCAGTCTATCATATAGATGATATGATACCCTAGCCCTGCCTCAGCCACCTCAGAATGATATGTAAATACCTTAATGGCAGCTCCACCGACACATATACCCCCAAACACTTCCCTCTCACACATACTGTGTACCCCAGCCCTGCCCCCATCTACCTCCATCTCACATTCATACAGATGGAGCCTCTGTTATCTGTCCTTCGTGTGTGAATACCTAGCAATGGCGACTGGCGCTGACAGTAAACCCAGCAGCAGTTGGAGCGCACTAGAACTGTAGAGACAAACTTTGGAACCAAAAGCACTCAATACAAAGAGTATGCTAAGATAGCAGGTTACAGTAGTAGTTGTTCTGGCAAAGTGCAATTATCAGGGAGAAACTTACACAGGGCACCCTGGCTGCTGGTAAGCCACTGTAGTCATGTGCAGGAATCAGGTACATGATTAGATGGAAAGCAATGAGCTGACTGGAACCAAGATGGTGGCACTCATGTCCCGGTGGCAGCAGGCTCTGAATGTGGGAACAAACAACTACTTGCAGCAACATAGCATGGAACACAACCAAACAACTTAGGGAACAGATGTAATGCCATGCTGGGTACTGTAACGTGTAAAAAAGTGTTGTAACTTTTGAATCATAACTGCTATTTCAAATCTGTTTGCAGCAATAATCTTTTCAGAAAATTCTGATGTTGTTTGCTATGTTACACGACCCCCTTTCCATTTGAAAAAACTGACATAGATTCAGGATGGCCGATTTGAAGATGGCACCCATGTTCGGTACATATCCTAAAAGATAGCCGACCTCACCCATACCTTACTGTAGTATTCAGTTTTCCCGTTTCCTGCAAAGTTTTTGAAACAAAAAGGGTGTACTGCGACTTTTGAATCACCCTGTAGATATAGATATAGATATACATAGGTTATGCACACACATTTATAGAACTCTGCAAGAAAATGGATTTGGACACAAATCTTATTTATACCACATCCATGTACTTGACTTGAGAGCTTGTTGTTATTCTGCTACAATATCCTTTATTAAATAACACATTTGAATACACTGCCATACCCAGTATTCAAACCCAGTATACCAGTCAAACACCCTACTCATTGAGCTATTATATCATGCATAAAAACTATGCGATTTAAAAATAATCAGTATTGCAACTGAGCAGAACTATGTACAGGTAGTGTTCAGCCATGCATCTAATCTCTTGCAGCCACACACTACATACGTAGCTCTACTCAGCTGCAATGCTGGTAATTTTTTCACAAACTAAAGTACAAGGTAAGCTTCAAATAGTTAGAGTTCTTTAGCTTAGAATTATCTAGCTGTCTATGTAAGGGCAGATAGTTCAGTGAATAGAGTATCTGACTGCAATGCCACAGGCAGTGGGTTCGAATCCCGGGTATGTCATCATCTTGAATGTAATAATTGACAGTGTGACTGAATAATAAAGCTACAAGTGAAAGTAACTAAAATATATAATTCACAAGTGCTGCCAACAACGTCCCCTACCCTGCAGCGCTATGTATGGTGGCACCCTTTGCACACACCTAATTACAGCCCTGCTGATGTGTACCACAGATATGATATGTCAGCCTGATGGCTGCCATATCATCCGGGTACACATCACTCTAGTGTGTACCCAGCTTAAGACTTCCTTCTGTGGAATTGTGTTGTCCTAGGGGCAGGGCCAGCAGTACCCTCCCAGCAAGGTCTGCAAAGCAGGGAGGCGCTCTCCCCACTCTGCTACCTTGTTGATATGCACTGTTGCTGCCAGCTGTGCAAATAGTGTGAAAACAACTAATTTTACATTACTTTACTAAAAATAATATCAATAAATATACCTGTTAGGATGCTTTCTTACAACTACCTAACTAAACAATATACCTGTGATTGGATATAAAGCACATAGTTTACAGTCTGGTAACCAGGGAGTCATGACGTCTCTCCCATAGTGCTGAGGAGCAGACGCCAGGAGGATCACAGCAGTCGGACGCGGGAGCGGGGCTTGGTAAGTATGGTGTTTGTTTGTTTTTAAACATACAGTATGTGTGAGTGAGTGTATTAGCGGCGCGTCTACAGGTGGCAAGCGACAGGGGGCTAACCGCTGGGGGCAAACTACTGGGGGCAAACTACAAAGGGGCAAGCTACAAACTATAAGGGGGCAAAATACTGGAGGCAAACTACTGGGGGCAAACTACAGGGGCATATTACTACTGGGGGCATAAGTACAGGGGCGCATTACTACTAGGGGCATAACTACAGGGGCATTACTTCAGGGGGCATTACTACAGGGGCATTACTACTCGGGGCTAAACTACAAGGGGGCTAAACTACAGGGGGGCTAAACTACAAGGGGTCAAATTACAGGGGGGCATTACTACTGGGGGCATAGGCGTGCGCAGGGGGGGTGCCTGGTGTGCACAGTCACCCCCAAATATCCGGCACCCCCACTCACACAAGCCTGCTGTCGATTACTGTCCCCCAGCCGTGGCGCCCAGTCAGGACTGCATTATGCACGGCCGGCGGCTTCCATACATGCCTTTGCTGCCATAGTCCACAGAGAAAGTGATGGCGGCCAGGACCTGGGAACAATGAGGAGCACTGTCTACAGAGGAAGTGACATGGCCTGGACCTAGGAGCTCCGGGAAGCAGGTGACATTGTTGTTTAACTTAGTGAGTGAGTCCCTTTCAGTACCATTCTGCCCGCTTCTTCCCAGCACTACTCCCATCCTGCCCCCCACTGCTCCCATTCTGCCCCCCCCCACGCTCCACACCACTACTCCCATCCTGCCCCCCACTTCACAAGACTGCTATCCTCCCTGCTCCGCACCACCACCCCCATGCTCCGCACCACTACTTTCATGCTGTCCCTTCCCTCCCGCATCGCACCTCACCTCCCATCCTGCCACTCTGCTCTGCACCACTACTCCAACCCTACCCCCCCTGCTCTACACCACTACTCTTACCCAGCTCCGCATCACTACTCCTCTTATCCTGCCCCTTGCTCAACACTACTACTCCTCCTATTCAGCCCTCTGCTGTGCACTATTCCTCCTCCTCCTTTCCTGACCCCCTGCTCCGCACTACTCCTCCTATTCTGCCCCCTTGCTCTGCACTACTCCTTCTCCTATCTTACCCCCTTGCTCTGCATTACTCCTTCTCCTATTTTACCCCTTGCTCTGCGCTACTTCTCCTCCTATTTTGCCCCCATGCTCCACGCTACTCCTCCACCTATCCTGCCCCCCTGCTCCGCACTACTCCTCCTCCTATCCTGCCCCCTTGCTCCACTCTACTCCTCCTATCCTGCCCCCTTGCTCCACACTACTCCTGAGTGGCACAGAGTGAAGGGTGGGATGTTGAGAGACACAGAGTGAGGGGGGGAGGCACAGAGAAAGGGTGGGAGGCTCAGAGACAGAGTGAAGGGGGGAGGATGATAGACACAGTGAGGGGGGTTGCGAGAGATATAGATGGGAGATGATGGCGTGGCTGAGAGATGATGCAGGGTGGAGATGATGGTGTGGCTGAGAGACACAGACGGGAGATGATGATGTGGCAGAGAGATGCAGAGAGGAGGAGGTGACACGAGTCTGGCTGAACCTCTGTTATATTCCTACACAAACAGGCATCTTCCGGACCATGTGATATCCCACATGAATAGTGAATACTGACTGAAGATGCTCTCTGCTCAGGGAGAATAAATTTTTTCAGAGGTTCCCCATTGTGAGAAACCACCATATAGGTAATGTGCATATGTAATAGAAAGGAATGCCAATAGGCGGTGCTGGACACGCCCAGTAGGTGGTGCTAGACACGCCTCTCCGACGGTGCACCCCCTAAAATGTGCTGCGCACGCCTATGACTGGGGGCTAAACTACTGGGAGCATTATTACTTGGGGGCATTACTACGGGATCCGGTCTGAAGATCGACATTGTCTAGGTTGACAATGTTTAGGTCGACCACTATAGGTCAACAGTCACTAGGTCGACAGGGTTGGAAGGTCGACAGGGTTTCTAGGTCGACATGTGCTAGGTCGATAGGTCAAAAGGTCGATATGAGTTTTGTTTTGTGTCATTTTCTGCGTACAGTGACCAGGAAGCCGAATTAGTCCATCATGGTAATAAGGAAGTTCAAGAAAGAAAGAGATTTACTACTTCTAATCTCTCCAGCGATTACTACTTCTAATCGCTCCAGCGTGGCCCAGACAGCATTGGATCTCAGACCTGCAGGGTCTCTCGATAGAGCATCCTCTTCTACTTCCACAACGCCCAGATCTCCTCACTCAGGGCCCTTTTGTCTACCAGGATCTGGCCCGACTGGCTTTGATGGTGTGGCTCATGAAGCTTCAGTTCTGAGGGCCAAGGGATTTTCTGAGGTGGCCATTCAAACTATGCTGAAAGCCCGTAAACCAGCTTCGGCTCAGATTTATTATAAGGTCTGGAATTCTTACTTCACCTGGTGTGCAGCTAAGAATTATAATGTGTTAAAGTTCAGTACTACCAAACATTCCTGCAACAGGGCCTGGACTTAAGCCTTCATCTGGCCTCTCTCAAAGTTCATATTTCAGCCTTGTTGGTTTGGTTTCAGAGAAAAATTGTGACTCTGCCTGACTTTTTTACTTTCACTCAGGGTGTTTTACGGATTCAACCTCCCTATATCCCTCCTGTGGCCCCTTGGGATTTGTCAGTTGTTCTGGGTGCCCTCCAAGAGTCTCAGTTTGAACCTCTTGAGTCTGTGGACCTTAAATGACTTACACTTTAAGGTCTTATTTTTGCTGGCTATTGCCTCTGCTAGAAGGGTTTCAGACTTGGGTGCTTTATCCTGTCGGACTCCCTTTCTGATTTTTACAGTGACTGTGCGGTTCTTAGAACTCTTCCTGGTTATCTGCCTAAGGTGGTGTCATTTTTCCACCTTAACCAAGAGATTGTGGTTCCGGCCTTTATCTCTCCTGGTTTGTCCTCCAAAGAACGGTCTTTGGCTCTCTGTATATATGTGAAGAGAACCACCTCTCTTGGGAGATCTGATTCTCTCTTTGTCCTTTTTGGTTTTCACAAACGTCGCTGGCCTGCGAATAAGCAGATTTTGGCCAGATGGATTAGAATGGTGATTGCACAAGCTTATGTAAAGGCTGGACTTCCAGCTCCTGCTACTATCAAGGCCCATTCTACTCGGTCTGTTGGACCTTCTTGGGCAGCCCGCCATGGCGCATCCCTAGAACAATTGTGCAAGGTGGCTACGTGGTCCTCAGTGAACACGTTCATCAGGTTCTATGCCTTTGATACTTCCACCTCCAAGGATTCTTCCTTTTGACATCGGATTCTTGTGCCAGCTACAGTGCATCCCCTCCCATGTGGAACTGCTTTAGGACATCCCCGTTGTTATTCCCTGTGGAATATCAGTGTACCCTGCTGCAGAAAAGGAGATTAATGTTAAGACTTACCATTGTTAAATCTCTTTGTGCGAGGTACATTGGATTCCACAGGGCGCCCACCCTTAGCTTCTTTGGGTTTGTATGGCATTAGAAACTGGTACCTTCTCCTGTCGTGAGAATGTGGTTGTCTGTGGCTGCTAACTACTGTCGTCTCTTTTATCTGCTACTGCATTGGACTGGTTAACAAAACTGAGCTACAGTGCCTGAAAGCGGGGATATACATCCCTTGGTGTTTGTTAATGACAATGAAGATATATTATTATTATTATTATTATTATTATTATTAGTGATGTGCACCGGACATTTTTCGGGTTTTGTGTTTTGGTTTTGGATTCGGTTCCGCGGCCGTGTTTTGGATTTCGACGCGTTTTGGCAAAACCTCACCGAAAATTTTTTGTCGGATTCGGGTGTGTTTTGGATTCGGGTGTTTTTTTTTCAAAAAACCCTAAAAAACAGCTTAAATCATAGAATTTGGGGGTCATTTTGATCCCATAGTATTATTAACCTCAATAACCATAATTTCCACACATTTCCAGTCTATTCTGAACACCTCACAATATTATTTTTAGTCCTAAAATTTGCACCGAGGTCGCTGGATGGCTAAGCTAAGCGACACAAGTGGCCGACACAAACACCTGGCCCATCTAGGAGTGGCACTGCAGTGTCAGGCAGGATGGCACTTCAAAAAAATAGTCCCCAAACAGCACAAGATGCAAAGAAAAAAAGTAGCGCACCAAGGTCGCTGTGTGACTAAGATAAGTGACACAAGTGGCCGACACAAACACCTGGCCCATCTAGGAGTGGCACTGCAGTGTCAGACATGATGGCACTTCAAAAAAATTGTCCCCAAACAGCACATGATGCAAAGAAAAATGAAAGAAAAAAGAGGTGCAAGATGAAATTGTCTTTGGGCCCTCCCACCCACCCTTATGTTGTATAAACAGGACATGCACACTTTAACGAACCCATCATTTCAGCGACAGGTTCTGCCACACGACTGTGACTGAAATGACTGGTTGGTTTGGGCCCCCACCAAAAAAGAAGCAATCAATCTCTCCTTGCACAAACTGGCTCTACAGAGGCAAGATGTCCACCTCATCATCATCCTCCGATTCCTCACCCCTTTCACTGTGTACATCCCCCTCCTCACAGATTATTAATTCGTCCTCACTGGAATCCACCATCTCAGATCCCTGTGTACTTTCTGGAGGCAATTGCTGCTGGTGAATGTCTCCACGGAGGAATTGATTATAATTCATTTTGATGAACATCATCTTCTCCACATTTTCTGGAAGTAACCTTGTACGCCGATTGCTGACAAGGTGAGCGGCTGCACTAAACACTCTTTCGGAGTACACACTGGAGGGAGGGCAACTTAGGTAGAATAAAGCCAGTTTGTGCAAGGGCCTCCAAATTGCCTCTTTTTCCTGCCAGTATATGTACGGACTGTCTGACGTGCCTACTTGGATGCGGTCACTCATATAATCCTCCACCATTCTTTCAATGGTGAGAGAATCATATGCAGTGACAGTAGACGACATGTCAGTAATCGTTGGCAGGTCCTTTAGTCCAGACCAGATGTCAGCACTCGCTCCAGACTGCCCTGCATCACTGCCAGCGGGTGGGCTCGGAATTCTGAGCCTTTTCCTCGCACCCCCAGTTGCGGGAGAATGTGAAGGAGGAGATGTTGACGGGTCACGTTCCGCTTGACTTGACAATTTTCTCACCAGCAGGTCTTTGAACCTCTGCAGACTTGTGTCTGCCGGAAAGAGAGATACAACGTAGGTTTTAAATCTAGGATCGAGCACGGTGGCCAAAATGTAGTGCTCTGATTTCAACAGATTGACCACCCGTGAATCCTGGTTAAGCGAATTAAGGGCTCCATCCACAAGTCCCACATGCCTAGCGGAATCGCTCTGTTTTAGCTCCTCCTTCAATGTCTCCAGCTTCTTCTGCAAAAGCCTGATGAGGGGAATGACCTGACTCAGGCTGGCAGTGTCTGAACTGACTTCACGTGTGGCAAGTTCAAAGGGTTGCAGAACCTTGCACAATGTTGAAATCATTCTCCACTGCGCTTGAGTCAGGTGCATTCCCCCTCCTTTGCCTATATCGTGGGCAGATGTATAGGCTTGAATGGCCTTTTGCTGCTCCTCCATCCTCTGAAGCATATAGAGGGTTGAATTCCACCTCGTTACCACCTCTTGCTTCAGATGATGGCAGGGCAGGTTCAGGATTGTTTGCTGGTGCTCCAGTCTTCTGTATGCGGTGACTGAATGCCGAAAGTGGCCCGCAATTCTTCGGGCCACCGACAGCATCTCTTGCACGCCCCTGTCGTTTTTTAAATAATTCTGCACCACCAAATTCAATGTATGTGCAAAACATGGGACGTGCTGGAATTTGCCCAGATGTAATGCACGCACAATATTGCTGGCGTTGTCCGATGTCACAAATCCCCAGGAGAGTCCAATTGGGGTAAGCCATTCTGCGATGATCTTCCTCAGTTTCCGTAAGAGGTTGTCAGCTGTGTGCCTCTTCTGGAAAGCGGTGATACAAAGCGTAGCCTGCCTAGGAACGAGTTGGCGTTTGCGAGATGCTGCTACTGGTGCCGCCGCTGCTGTTCTTGCTGCGGGAGGCAATACATCTACCCAGTGGGCTGTCACAGTCATATAGTCCTGAGTCTGCCCTGCTCCACTTGTCCACATGTCCGTGGTTAAGTGGACATTGGGTACAACTGCATTTTTTAGGACACTGGTGACTCTTTTTCTGACGTCTGTGTACATTTTCGGTATCGCCTGCCTAGAGAAATGGAACCTAGATGGTATTTGGTACCGGGGACACAGTACCTCAATCAAGTCTCTAGTTGCCTCTGAATTAACGGTGGATACCGGAACCACGTTTCTCACCGCCCAGGCTGCCAAGGCCTGAGTTATCTGCTTTGCAGCAGGATGACTGCTGTGATATTTAATCTTCCTCGCAAAGGACTGTTGGACAGTCAATTGCTTACTGGAAGTAGTACAAGTGGTCTTCCGACTTCCCCTCTGGGATGACGATCGACTCCCAGCAGCTACAACAGCAGCGCCAGCAGCAGTAGGCGTTAGACTCAAGGATGCATCGGAGGAATCCCAGGCAGGAGAGGACTCGTCAGACTTGCCAGTGACATGGCCTGCAGGACTATTGGCTTTCCTGGGTAAGGAGGAAATTGACACAGAGGGAGTTGGTGGTGTGGTTTGCAGGAGCTTGGTTACAAGAGGAAGGGATTTAGTGGTCAGTGGACTGCTTCCGCTGTCATCCAAAGTTTTTGAACTTGTCACTGACTTATGATGAATGCGCTGCAGGTGACGTATAAGGGAGGATGTTCCGAGGTGGTTAACGTCCTTACCCCTACTTATTACAGCTTGACAAAGGCAACACATGGCTTGACACCTGTTGTCCGCATTTGTGTTGAAATAATTCCACACCGAAGAGCTGATTTTTTTTGTATTTTGACCAGGCATGTCAATGGCCATATTCGTCCCACGGACAACAGGTGTCTCCCCGGGTGCCTGACTTAAACAAACTACCTCACCATCAGAATCCTCCTTGTCAATTATCTCCCCAGCGCCAGCAACACCCATATCCTCATCCTGGTGTACTTCAACAGTGACATCTTCAATTTGACTATCAGGAACTGGACTGCGGGTGCTCCTTCCGGCACTTGCAGGGGGCGTGCAAATGGTGGAAGGCGCAAGCTCTTCCCGTCCAGTGTTGGGAAGGTCAGGCATCGCAACCGACACAATTGGACTCTCCTTGGGGATTTGTGATTTAGAAGAACGCACAGTTCTTTGCTGTGCTTTTGCCAGCTTAAGTCTTTTCATTTTTCTAGCGAGAGGATGAGTGCTTCCATTTTCATGTGAATCTGAACCACTAGCCATGAACATAGGCCAGGGCCTCAGCCGTTCCTTGCCACTCCGTGTCGTAAATGTCATATTGGCAAGTTTACGCTTCTCATCAGACGCTTTCAATTTTGATTTTTGGGTCATTTTACTGAACTTTTGTTTTTCGGATTTTACATGCTCTCTACTATGACATTGGGCATCGGCCTTGGCAGACGACGTTGATGGCATTTCATCATCTCGGACATGACTAGTGGCAGCAGCTTCAGCACGAGGTGGAAGTGGATCTTGATCTTTCCCTATTTTAACTTCCACATTTTTGTTCTCCATTTTTTAATGTGTGGAATTATATGAAAGTATCAATAGCAATGGCCTACTACTACATATACTGCGCACAACTAAAATGCACCACAGGTATAGAATGTAGATGGATAGTATACTTAATGACGACACAGAGGTAGGTACAGCAGTGGCCTTCCGTACCGTACTGCTATATATACTGGTGGTCACTGTGTCAGCAAACTGCAAAACTAAAATGCACCACAGGTATAGAATGTAGATGGATAGTATACTTAATGACGACACAGAGGTAGGTACAGCAGTGGCCTTCCGTACCGTACTGCTATATATACTTGTGGTCACTGTGTCAGCAAACTGCAAAACTAAAATGCACCACAGGTATAGAATGTAGATGGATAGTATACTTAATGACGACACAGAGGTAGGTACAGCAGTGGCCTTCCGTACCGTACTGCTATATATACTGGTGGTCACTGTGTCAGCAAACTGTACAACTGAAATGCACCACAGGTATAGAATGTAGATGGATAGTATACTTAATGACGACACAGAGGTAGGTACAGCAGTGGCCTTCCGTACCGTACTGCTATATATACTGGTGGTCACTGTGTCAGCAAACTGCAAAACTAAAATGCACCACAGGTATAGAATTAGAATGTAGATGGATAGTATACTTAATGACGACACAGAGGTAGGTACAGCAGTGGCCTTCCGTACCATACTGCTATATATACTGGTGGTCACTGTGTCAGCAAAACTCTGCACTGTACTCCTCCTATATAATATTATACTGGTGGTCCCGACTCCCCAGTCCCCACAATAAAGCAGCACACTGAGCACAGATATGGAGTGTTTTTCAGGCAGACAACGTATACTGGTGGTCACTGTCAGCAAAACTCTGCACTGTACTCCTGCTATATAATACAGCTGCACCCCAGTCCCCACAATTAAGCAGTGTGAGCACAGATATATGCAGCACACTGAGCACAGATATGGAGTGTTTTTTTCAGGCAGAGAACGGATAAAACTGGTGGTCACTGATCAGCAAAACTCTGCACTGTACTCCACCTATATTAATATAAAGCTGCTCCCCAGTCCCCACAATGATATAAGCAAGCACAAATATTTGCATCAACTCAACAATGAATAAACGGAGAGGACGCCAGCCACGTCCTCTCCCTAGCATTTCCAATGCACGAGTGAAAATGGCAGCGACACGCGGCTGCTTATATAGAATCCGAATCTCGCGAGAATCCGACAGCGGGATGATGACGTTCGGGCGCGCTCGGGTTAACCGAGCCATACGGGAGAATCCGAGTATGGCTCGGACCCGTGTAAAAAGGGTGAAGTTCGGGGGGGTTCGGTTTCCGAGAAACCGAACCCGCTCATCACTAATTATTATTATAATAGAGGAGGCGGTGCAGTGCATCCTGGGAACAGTCAAAGCTTTAGCCTGTTGGTAACTCTACACCCCGATGTTATTCCCTTTGGAATCCAGTGTACCTCACAGAAAGAGATACAACAATGGTAAGTTTTATTATAAATCTCCTTATTGCAAGCTCTCATAAGCATGGCCATTGAAGCTTCTACTACCCTGCATCATGTTTTATGTACAGTCTGTTTTCATTACTGTCCGGCATTGCTAAGTGATATGGTGCCCTACAAATACACATTTAATTATCTAGTATTCAGAGTCTGAGAGGATCTGTCAGCTTCCTTTGCATCTCTAGAGAGGTCCTCCAAACCTGAACCAAAGAAAGGAGAGCGTCCCAACCAAGACAAGACAGAGGAAACAACACTATTTAAGGTAAAGAGTTTCTTAGTATGGCAAGAAAAAAATAGTATGGCATTAGGTAGGTAGTTTGCCAAAAGAATATTTTCATTGAAGTTCTGAATTAAGAAAACTGTCCTTATTTCAGTAATAGAAAATATGAGTACTAACAAACAAGTCCTTGATTCTGTTGTTTTACGTTAAATTCTGCTTTATCCAGTCCGCTTCTGGAGCTTCTGTAAATCTTCTTTACTGATGTCTCCAAGCCTACCAACAGCAATTTGGGCTAGCTAATTAAAGCTAATCAGAGCTTTAGACTCTGACCTGTGTTCCAGTATTACTGAACTACAGGATCGTGGGTCTGCGCTTTTTACATCTGATTATTATTGACAATATTTGTGCTGCTGGTTATAGCTCTGATGACTGTCCTGGCATTACCTGTACTGGCAATAGAGTCCTACGAAGCTAGTTTGCTTGCTCCCCACTGGTTGAAATTACCATGCATGCGAGCTCGGCTACTGGTGAAGTAGAGAAAGCCCTTAAAGAGCAGCAGAGTAAATTTCAGCACTACTAAATTCTGCATTGCAGTGATTTAGACCTGAATAGGTCATGTTTTCCAGATAACCAACACCAGTTTAATTTTACTAAAATTAAACTGGTGTTGGTTATCTGGAAAACATGACTTGTTCAGGTGCTGGGTCCCTGAGTTTAGTAAAATGTAACTGCTGTCTACCAGTACACGGGTGTATTTGCAGTAACTGCCCCATTAATGTACAAGGCAATACACAGACAGGTCATGCAAAAAAAACCTTTATCTAACAGCCCAAATAAAATACAGAAAACACCCTGGGAGATATTTATTTTAATAAAACAACCCATTTATGGTAGGGATGAGTGGGTTCAGTTCTCTGAGAACCGAACCCACCGGAACTTTGAGATCCGAGCTCGGATCTGAGTCAGGCTCGGTTTTTGCGCACCTGACACGGATCCGAAAATGAGGCAAAACCTCAGTATCCCGCTGTCGAATCTTGAGGTTTTGGCTCAGACGCCGGTCTCCATAGTAACCTATGGAAGACCGCTGATTAGCTGAGAGAGCCGTCTGTCATGGCTCTCAGCTAATCAACGTGTCTCCATAGGCTACAATGGGCAAGATGGATGCCCCCACAGCGCTAATAGCGCCGCTGCCCGCACTGCTGACACTCCCACACTGCTGACACTCCTGCACTGTGGACACTGCCGACACCTGCACTGAGGACACCTCCAGCACTCCCGCATTCCCGACACTGCCAGCACCCCTGCACTGAGGACACCACTGGGGCACATGCACAGCCAACACCATCAGCACCCCTGCACTGAGGACACCACTGGGACACCCGCACTGCCGATACTGCCAGCACCCTTGCAATGATGACACCATCGGCACCCCTGCACTGTGGACACCACTTGGAAACCCGCACTACCGACACTCCTGCAATGAGGACACCATCGGCACCCCTGCACTGAGGACACCACTGGAGCACCTGCACTGCCAACATCTTCGGCACCCCTGCACTGAAGATACCACTTGGACACCTGCACTGCCGATACTGCCGGCACCCTTACAGCGAGGACACCGTCGGCACCCCTGCAATGAGGACACCACTGTGACACCCGCATTACTGACAATGCCTGAACCCCCCCCCCCACTGCCAAAAGCCAGCATACCCACATTGCGGAAACCATCGCCACCCACACACTGCCGGCACCCTCACATTGAGGATACCGCCAGCATCCCACATTGCCAACACCACCAACACCCTCGCACTGAGGACACTGCCATCACCCCCCACTGTCGACACTACCGGCATACCTACATTGAGGACAGCACTGGCACCTTCGCACTGCCGACACACCCCTGCACTGCTGACAGTCCCACACTGAGGACAACGCCGTCATCCCCTGCTAGAGTAAGTGCACTATTGTTGTATTCGACCTGCTCTGTATCTCGCCCTGTATCCGATGCACACTGTATCTGACCTTGCACTGTAGCCATCCCACACTGGTCCGACCAGCACTGTATCCGACCCACACTGTAAACTGCACTGTATCCAGTCCAAACCACACTGGTTTCTCCTGCCATGGCTCAGCACAGTGGGGCTAAGTAATCACCATGCATATTGTGAGTTATTCCCTGGATGGGATGCAGTTTCCAACCCGACGTATGGGATCCCAGCAGTCAGAAGACCGGTACCAGAATCCCAACAGCTGTCAGAATTGGGTTGGAGGGGGTAGGTTAGAATGCTTACCGTAAAAGTGTTGGGATCCTGTCAGTAGGGATGCCGGTGTCATTCTTCTGACCGTCAACATTCTAAGCCCTGTGAACCCATACTCAACCCCTTTGGAGATCAATCACATTTGATTAAATATGTTTGTCAGTGAAACTACATAATCATAATAACATGTTAGAGAACTTTTGTTGTGTTCTGCTACAAATAAGTGGGTGTTATTTTGTAGCTAGCTTAGTCTACAGCTTTATGTTGGAAGACAGTTGTACTTACAGTAACTCTACCTGGAAATTCATGTGTCACAGTAGAGTACTATTGGTACTTCATTAGCACTGGACTTACATGAGGATGGGTATACAAGCCTGTATCATGCTATGCTCTGTATAACATACTATATCACTAGTTTTACTGCATGTACTTGTATAATGTACTGTATACTGTCTGCTGGGTTCCATGTACACTTACTAACTTGTACTCATTTAATAATCCCTGTATTGAATTTTGCTCAGCCTCGGTGCAGATAGAGGAGTTAAGGCAGCGAGCCTCATGCTAGCATATTTGAGAGTCAGCATTTGCAATTGTCTGCTGGCAGCTACAACTAGTGTCCGGCACTGCATGACCCATGCTGCTTATCTCTGCATGGATGGAACGAGTAGGCGGAGCAGCAGTAGCTTGCCAGAAGGGCCGATGGGCAGGTGGTCTGGTCCAGCTCCCAAGAGAGCCGGGAAGGTCGTGCACTGCGCAGCCTCTGGCTCTCTGGTTTGGCCGTCCCCCGGTCTCCATGGAAAGCCATTAGTCCATGCTCCCCGAACTCGCGGTGCGCTCCCAGCAAGCATCACCATAGAAATGGGGGGGTGCCACGAGTTTACGCCCCTAGACTCGCGGTACGCCCCCATACATCATGGCAGTGTGCCCCCAGCGACGTGCACAAGCCCCCTGCGATGTGCGTGTGTTCAGAAATGTCCGGGCCGAAACGGAGGCCCAGTCCGTTGCTGGTATCCGGTGTGATAGTGGCAGAGTCGTGAGGCTTCTCCTTACAGCAGGGAGAAAAGTAATTCTGGCTACACCTGAGTAGTAACTTGCCTGGCAGGCCCTGGGCTCCAAGTCAGTCACTGGCAGAAGCATGCAGGCTAGGCAGATGATTACAGCTGATGTATAAGTGAAGTATGTGTGAGTCAGACACACAAGAACATTTCTTGGGTTGAAGATCAGTAATAGAGTGATTGTTATGATAATTTACCATACCAGTGTTACGTTGCCTTTAGGAGCTGGAGAGCGATACTGTGCAGTCTCCATATTTGCTTCCAGGGGGAGGCTTCAATCCACAATCAAGATGGCTACCACTTGGTATTCTGCACATGCATCTGTACATCATTTTGCATGCTAGGTATGCTTACTTGTATTCTTGTTGCTCGCTTAAACATAAGTCATGTTTAAATAGTTTTTTACAAAGTCGAAGAGTTAGCCTTGAGGGGGTGGGTGTACCAACATTTATCTTGCATCCAGGCAACTGTGATGACGTTTCACCGCTGGCATATACATACGTACTGTAAATCAGTTAAAATATTCATGCATTCAAATCTCTGATTGTAGCTAGATAATATCGGGCTATGTTCTTTATTTCTGTAGGACAATTAGAGATTATATAATTAGTAATATTCACATATATTCCACAGTCAATACCATGAGAATATTTATTCATAAATGATCTCTGTCCCCTTTCCAAAACTTTAGCCTGATACCTGTCAGACGTAGATATCAGAATTGACAAAATTAAAAGTTTAGAAGCTCTTTAATAGGAAGAAATTGACATTCTTAGAGTAGCCAGGCAAAGCACCCCTATATTAGTATAACTACATTGTAATTACATACTTTATAAGGTCACAATGCAGTTCCAAAAATCTTCACTTTAAATTTGCAGTTTTTCTAGTAAAAATAGATTATTAGTCTGCAGCTTTTCACAAATGCAATAATGATGTTAAAATTAAATACATGGACATTTAATGAGTGAAGGACACTTTTTAAAATGATAAGAAAGTACTTTAATATGTCAAATCAAAGATGATTAACACTGGAAACACTTTTTCTATATTTAACAATGACTGCTTCTACTTGGTTATAATTTAATAAATAGGGAGTTGGTGGTGATATATTGACACTTCTGACTGGGAACTATAAACCTACATTTGCAAATTGCTATATACAGTACTTGTAGATTGCAGAGTATACTTTACAGAATCATGAAAAATTAATCTACAGAGGCACTTCAGTTTTATTTTGGCACTATTTGTACAGCGTGTCCTAGTAGAGTGACTTATTTATACAATGTTCATGTCTATCATTCAAACTGTTCTGCAATTCCATTAATTACTGTGGCTTTTTCTAAGTCACTTGTCTAACACACTCACATCAATTGACGACCTATTCATCTCAAAATTGCTTAACCTCTAGGGCATTATAGGCACCTCACTTACTTCCTATGGGTCCCCAGTCACACACTATGAGGTCTTGTATCAGACAAGGTGGTGGATTTTTCCTATATGCCAGTCATACCCTGAGCCCTCCCTGTTTTTACGTAAATTTGAAGTCCAGACTGTCATCTATTATTGCCTCTCCACCTTTGTTTGGCTGTAATTTATCATTCAGTATCATTCTAATTTTCCAGTACGTTTGAAGCCTGACTCACTTATTCCCTATTCTTGACCTCCACACTTTTAAACGAGGGGATTTCAAGATTCCCATTGACAAAACCACTGTGGACTTTTGGATCTATTTAATAATCTCCGTCCACTTTATCTCTCTACAAGGTTTAAGTACCTGCCAATCAGTCCCTAATTGCCATGTGACAGGCTGGGTTTCAAAAATGAAAGTTAGAAAGTGATTGGCTGATACTTTATCTCCGTCCACATTATCTCTATGCAAGACTTTAGTAAATAGACCTCTTAATTTCCAACCCACTGTAATTAGCACATTTCTTTAATACTCACCTCTCCGGAGCCCCATCGGCGCCAGCAGCAGAGCACAAATCATCATTTCTTCCGGCATTTTGCGTGTGCACAGTAGAGAAATCACAAGGATAATGCCTGCTGCACGCATTAGAGTCTGAGCTCCCAGTGCTCAGAACCTACACATCGCTGTTGGCTAGAGAAGAGGGGTCCCAGACGAAGGCTGCACATGGGCATCATCCTCTCTTAAAATGCGTCTGCCCTTGATCTAGTCTTCTCAAACTTGTGGGCTATCTTTAGTTTTACCAACTTGTCTTTTCCACTCTCTGACTACAAACTCCTTTCCTTTAGTCTCAACCTTAACTAATGCTTTCTCCCAAAACCCAAATCAACACCTAGATACTGTTGATCCGCTCCACTTCTCATTTTCATTAAAACAACAAGTATCTCTTATAACTACCATATCCTACTCTGATTAAGGCAGTGCTGAAAGTAGGGTGGTACGGGATGGTACGGAGTACCATTAAGAAATATGGTGGTGGTATGCAGTACCACCAGCCCACCGCCGGGCCTCTGTCCACAATGAGCATGCAACCCCTGGCAACGAGCAAGAAACCCCTGACAATTACCATGTAACACCTGTCAACAAGCAAGAAAACCCTGACGATGAGCATGTAAGGCGGTAAGTCCTACTAGAGGCATTATGTGTGTAAGTGACACTAGTGGGGCATTATGCGTGAAAGCAGCACAGCAGGGGGCATTATGTGTGTTAGCGGCACTATAGGGGGGCATTATGCATGTAAGCCGCACTGCAGAGAGCATTATGCGTGTAAGAGGCACTACAGGGGGGCATTATGTGTGTAAGCTGTACTAAAAGGCCATGGGAGGGCGCAAAATGTATAATTACACCACTGCATGCAGAGCGTTACCGAGAAGCCGTGCCGTTTCTTGCGGCGGGCCAGCCATGCCGTCAAACGGGGCGCCCGCTGCAGCACTTTCCGATGCTCCGGATGCTCCCCCTCCACCTTAGCACTCTGCTCGGGGGTGGAGTTTCACGGAATGACGCATTTGCATCGTGACATCACGAAGCAACGTGTCATTTCATGAAACTCCGCCCCCAAGTGGAGTGCTAATGACAGGAAGCAGGTGGAGGAGGGGAGCTGGCGGGCGGGTTTTGGGCAGGCGCCTGGGCGGGCGAGGTGGCTGGCGCTGTACACGGCAATTACAACGAGCACTACACCCCTGGCACTACACATTCCTGGGAACTAGCACACACTCCTGGAAACTAGCACACACTCCTGGCATCACACACCCCTGGCAACTAGCACACACTCCTGGCACTACACACCCCTGGCAACTAGCACACAGCCCTGGCAACTAGCACACACTCCTGGCATTACACACACCTGGCAATTAGCATTACATACCCCTGGCATTACACAGCCCTGAGCCCAGACAACAAGCAGTACCCCTGGCAACGATCATGACAACCATCCCAGAGCATGTAACCCCTGGCATCGAGCATGGATCCCAGAGAATGAAACCCGTGGCAACTAGCATGGATCCCAGAGCATGAAAACCCTGGCATCGAGCATGACACCCAGGGCGTGAAACCCTTGGAAACAAGCAGGTAATTTAAAAGTAATAAGAAGCTTTACTGTAGGGCATAATGTATCATAATGCAGTGTGTGGCATAATATGGTGCAGTGGGCATTACTGTGTGGGGGTTTAATATGGTGGAATTTGTTTTTCTTCCCTGTGGTGGCCGAGGTCTGTTGGTGCAGGGTCAAAAACTGGGGTATAACATAAGGGGGTCATTCCGAGTTGTTCGTTAGCAGATTTCGGTCGCAGCGCAGCGATCAGGCAAAAAAAGGCACTTCTGCGCATGCGGCGCACGCGCGTCGTACTATTACAATGAACTATGTAGTTTCACACAAGGTCTAGCGAAGCTTTTCAGTCGCACTGCTGGCCGCAGAGTGATTGACAGGAAGTGGGTGTTTCTGGGTGTCAACTGACCATTTTTTGGGAGTGAGCGGAAAAAAGCAGGCGTGCCAAATAAAAACGCAGGCGTGGCTGGGGAAACGTAGGCGTGGCTGGCCGAACGCAGGGCGTGTTCGTGATGTCAAAACAGGAACTGAATAGTCTGAAGTGATCGCAAGCGCTGAGTAGGTCTGGAGCTTCTCTGAAACTGCACAAAATTATTTTGTAGACGCTCTGCGATCCTTTTGTTCGCACTTCTGCTAAGCTAAAATACACTCCCAGAGGGCGGTGGCCTAGCGTTTGCACGGCTGCTAAAAGCAGCTAGCGAGCGAACAACTCGGAATGACCACCAGTCTTTTCAAGTGAGGCCACGCCCATTTCAGTGAGTCCACGCCCATTTCAGCAAGGTCATGCCCCCTCACCAAGATTTCTTGTATCTATGGGGGTCATTCCGACCTGATCACGCTAGGATATTTCGTTGCCCTTCGATCACGTCAGAACTGGGCATGCATATGCACCGCAATGCGCAGGCGTGTCGTACGGGTACAAAGTGGATCGTTGCTGAGCGATGGATTTTATGAAGAATCCATTCGCACAGCCGATCGCAAGGTGATTGACAGGAAGAAGGCATTTCTGGGTGTCAACTGACCATTTTCTGGGAGTAGTTGTAAAAACGCAGGCGTGTCAAAGCGTTTGCAGGGCAGGTGTCTGACGTCAATTCCGGGCAAGAACAGGCTGACATGATCGCAGCGGCTGAGTAAGTTCTGAGCTACTCAGAAACTGTACAAAGCTTTTTTGTAGTGCTCGGCTGCACATGCGATCGCACACTTGCAAAGCAAATATGCACTCTCCTATAGGCGGTGACTTTCTGTTCGCAGCGCTGCAAAAAATAGCTAGCAAGCGATCAACTTGGAATGATTCCCTATGTTAGGGGGCACCTTGTTTGAATGTCAATGGGGGGGGCACATTTTTAAATCTCGCACTGGGAGACAAATTGGCTAGGAACAACCCTGCGCAGAAGTGCCGGGAATGCTGGCGCCACCAGGTGAAGATACAGAAAGATGCATCTTTTGCCATGAAACCCCTGGCAGCAAGTAAATAGAAGCCTTACTGTGGGCCATAATTTGTAAGGGACATTTTTGTACAGTAAGTGGGACATAAAATGGTGTCAGTGGCATAACTGTGTGTGGTATAATATGTAATAGGCATTACGGTGTGTGGTATAATATGTAATAGGCATTACAGTGTGTGGCATAATGTGTAATGGGCATTACGGTGTGGCATAATGTGTAATAAGCAATACGGTGTGTGGCGTAATGTGTAATAAGCATTACGGTGAGTGGCAGAATGTGTAATGGGCATTACGTTGTTTGGCATAATGTGTAAGGGGCATTACGGTTTTTGACATAATGTGGCCATGCCCCTATTGTCATGTAGCCACTCCCCTAGTTTTGTGTGACCATGCCCCCTCATGACACTTGACCACGCCCATTTTTACAATCAGTACCACTAAGAAAAAATTCTACTTGCACCACTGGTCATTAAGGGTTGTCTTTCTACAACAGAACAATCACTTCATCCATAGGCAATTTAGCTTTGGGTGGGTTATACAGTATGTTTATGTGCAGGGTAAATACTGGCTGCTTTATCTTTACACTGGAATTTAGATTTCAGTTTGAACACACCCCAACCAAATCTAACTCTCTCTGCAAATGTTATATCTGTACCAGTGAGAATGCTGGCTGCTCTCAGCTGACTCCTACTACCAACCACAGCCCACCTTAGGGTATAAAGCTGGTTCCCAGGAGCAGGAAGTTGCCTGAACAACTTACTGTACAGTGACTGCAAGTTTCTGTGAGCTGTCTTCAGGGTCTGTGCTGTGCTCCTGTTTGGACCTCCAGTACTATCTTCATCTATATTCCCACGTGTACTTCTAGTGCTGCTACCATCAATAGCATCAAACCTTTTTTGTATGATGAGTGCTAAATGCTACTTCCAGAACTACCACCATCGATACCATTGATACCACTTCTTGTGTACCGGGTGTAATATGCTACTTCCAGAACTACCACCATCGATACTATCAATACCACTTCCTGTGATGAGTGCTAACGGCTACTTCCAGAGATACCACCATCGATATCATCGATACTTCTACGAGTGTTGTGTGCTAACAATTACTTTCAATGCTAGTACCATTAAGTACCACTGATCATCATCGGCACTCCTACAAGTTACCAGTGTTGAGTACGAACAACTACTAATCACTTGTGAGGCCACACCTTGAATACTGTGTACAATTCTGGGCACCTTACTACAAAAAGGATATCCTGGAGCTAGAAAAGGTTCAAAGGCGGGCGACCAAACTAATGAAGGGTATGGAGACGCTGGAATACGAGGAAAGGCTTGCAAGGCTAGGCATGTTTACACTGGAAAGAGGAGATTAAGAGGGGACATGATCAACATTTACAAATATATAAGGGGACAATATACAGATCTTGCGCAGGACCTGTTTTTGGTTAGATCAACACAGAGAACTCGTGGACACTTGCTCAGGTTAGAGGAGAGGAGATTCCACACAATACGGCGTAAAGTCTTTTCTACGGTAAGGACGATACGTGTTTGGAATTCCCTGCCTGAGGGAGTTGTAATGGTCAACTCAGTCAACACCTTTAAGAATGGGTTAGATAAATTCCTAATGGATAAGGATATCCAGGGTTACGGGGCATAGTCACGCACTATGGTTATTATAAAAAAAGAGGGGTTAATCGGAACGGCAGTCATCAACTTCAGTCAAAATTTTATACAAAATAATCGTGCATAGGAGACCATAAATAGTTTGAACCCGATGGACAATTGTCTTTTTTCAACCTTAGATACTATGTTACTATGTTAACTTCAGTGAGCACCATCTTCAGTACGTTGATCACTCGCTACTCCCTTCAGGGTTCTACTGTTATTATCCCCTCAAGTTTCTCTAACTCCCAGCTATTTTCCGGGTACCCATTCAGAGGGCAGCGACCTGCTCGTCAGTGCAGTGAAGTCCGTATCCCCCTCATGTGGGACACTGGTGATAACCACCGGCAGATTAGACTCTGCACCTCTGGTTGGGTCTCCGCCAACACTCGGTATTACTGTAGCTAGTGGATGAAGAGATCATATATAATCACCCTCATTGTTTCCTACTGTCTACTTCTTCTACGAATTAATCTCCTGATACTCCAGCGGAGATCACCAGTGACCAGGTCGTGACACTGTATTTAGCTATTAATTGGCCTATTGCCTTGAAGTCAATAAATTTTGAATATCAAGTACTCATACTTGCGCCCTCCATTTTCTCTTCTTACATGTGCCTGAGGAGCTGTTGGATTGTCTCTAAGAGAAGGAAGCTGCATGCTACTTCTAATTGGGACTAACCTGGACTACTAACCCTTTATAAACTGTGAGCCTTAATGACTGGAATGTGCAGCTTTACTAACATATATATATATATATATATATATATATATAGTGTACATATTGACCGGCACACCACATAATATATATATATACAGTATATATTATTTTCCAATTAGATTTTTTTATTGGACAACACAGTAGCACCCCTGGAATGACAACACAGCACCCCTGGATAGACAGCACAGACACGTCTGCACTATACAAGCTCCACAAGTGAAATGGTGCCAACCACCGGGGACCTTTATAGAATCCAAAACCCATGAGAATCCGACAGCAGGAGGATGACATTTTGCCTCGCTTAGGAATCCAAGCCTGGACAGAAAACGCAAGTCATGGCTCAGATTACTCAGATCCCGAATCGCTCATCTCTAATTCTTATAATGACATAGAATCTAGCCTTCACAATAACATGCCAAGGCCTGATTGCAAGTCTTGAAATTCATTCTCTTAAATACAGATGTGATACACGTAGCTTCAATATACCATGCGGTGCAAGACTACTGGCACAAGTGAGACGCACCAAGTGGTGTCACTTTTTTTTTGGCCCGAATTAGCATCTTAATAGCAATGCGATGAGACAAAATAGCTTCACGAGACTGTACTTATTAATTTGATGCAACACTTGGTAACCTGTGTGCGACTGAGTCTGAATCTGTATACAAAGAACAACAGAACTTGCGGTGGGAAAAAGTCACAGCCTATGCATTGTAGGCAGACAAGACAAGACCTCTCATGTCCCCTAGTGCTAGTGGGGGGATTTGGCCAAGCATGAGGGTGTGGTCATGCCCCACTCGCATTAAAAGGTGAGGTGAAGCATTGCTCTGACCTTTATAGCATCCAAAACCCACGAGAATCCGACAGTAGGAGGACATTTTGGAATCTGAATGTGGCAGGAAACCCTGAGCCGGATTCGGATCCCAGCTCGGATCACGAAGTATGGGTGGTAGAACCAGACCCACTCATACTGTATCTATTTAGAATTGCATGCAAGCCTTTTTTTTTAGGATGGATCTTGTGATCTTTAGCATTGTACAAGTATACACGCTCCATAGCCCAGTTCCCACATCAACTGTGTCAATTCTGTGTCTACAGGGGAGTAGTATGGTATGCCGGCGGTCGGGCTCCCGACGACCAGCATACCGGCGCCGGGAGCCTAACCGCCGGCATACCGACAGTGTGGCGAGCGCAAATGAGTCCCTTGCGGGCTCGCTGCACTCGTCACGCTGCGGGCACGGTGGTGCGCTACACGCGCCACACTATTTTATTCTCCCTCCAGGGGGGTCGTGGACCCCCACGAGGGAGAATAAGTGTCGATAAGCCAGCTATCGGGATCCCGGCGCTGGTATACTGTGCGCCGGGATCCCGACAGCCGGCATACTGAAGACCACCCGTCTACAGCTGTGTCTACATAACTCAGAGACATCTCCACTTAATGCTCAATAAGAGTAACTGAATGGCAACAAGCCGTTCGCACTTAGTCAAAGTTTAATTAGGGCGTGTCGGAGGCCTGTAGCCATAAATGTGCTACTATGCTTAGTTGTGTTTATGCAGAGAGCCATCTGATTTCAGAATGATCTCATGTATCAAATATAAGGTACAACAGCAATGTCACTATGGAGGTACACATTGCACATCCTCCGGCTCTAATTGTTATCCATGGACGAGTCCTGCAAAACTTATTCGCATATCTATTTAGAGCAATATGGGTGTAACTGGGTGACCTTATCCTTTTGTATCCGTGGGCAATTCAAAGTCCTACAAAACGTATTCGCATATACACTTGCAGCTACATGGGTGTAACTGGGTGATGTTAGGTGTTAACACGTAGGCTAAGTTTACTAATACAAAAGAAGCATCTGAATTCAGATTGATTTTTTAAAAATTGTATAGGGCTGGGACAAGTGCATGCAGATAATGAAAGTTATTTGAACATGCACATGTATTGGAGCAGTACAGTTGCATACACAAAAGCAACTCAGCTCACATGGTCATTATCAGTTGCCGTTCCAGAGCTGGGGTTGCATCATAATCCAAAATTCAAATAGGGGAGCCACGCCAACTGCCAGTGAGTCCCGGGCGGCAATGTTTAGCAGCGTTTGCGGTGGCAGTTGGTGTAGCTCTCCTACTTGAATTTTGGACTCTGCTGCAGCCCACCTCTGGAACCACCACTGCCATGAAATGCAGTCATTATGTCGACATTCAGAAGGTCGACATGGTAAAAATGTCGACAGTGAAAAAGTCAACATGTACATTGTTAATGTTGACAGGTACATTGTTGATAGCACTGTACATGTTAGTGTCAGATTTATGGTTAGGCTAGGCTTAAGCTGTAGTTAAGGATAGTGTTAGAGTTAGGCTGTAGGTAAGGTTTGGGCTCAAATACCATAAAAACGCAAAGTCAAGCTGCCGACTGTCAACATGCACTATATCAATATAATGACCAAGAAGACATTCTGAATGTTAACATTTTGTAAAACACTCAGTCCTTATTAGAGATGAGCGGGTTCGGTTCTCAGAGAACCAAACACCCCCGAACTTCACGTTCCGAGCCGGGAACCAAGCCTGGATTGGGACTTTCCACCAGACTTGGAAACCAGAACGAGGCAAAACGTCATCATCCCGCTGTCGGATTCTCGCTGGTTTTGGCTTCCATATAAACAGCCGTGCATCACCGCCATTTTCACTCCGGACTTGGAGAGTGAGGGAGACAGACCTCTGTCACTCACTGTGGGTGGTGGTGTCAGGTGGGGTCAGTGTGTGCTCTGGGTTTCTGTTCCTGTCACTGTGTTGTCCCGATGTCCTGGCTGTCACTGCTGTTTCATGTGCTGTTAGGTGTGCTGCAGCTGTACATGGGTGTTGCTGTCCTGGCTGTCACTGTGTTGTATAAGGGACAGGTGCATTGTCCTACTGTATGCTTGCCCTGTTTTGTATGCTGTAAAAATTCAGGGGTGCAGTGAACATAAATGTACACTGGCACTGTCTTGTATGCTGTAAAAATTCAGGGGTGCAGTGAAAATAAATGTACACTGGCCCTGTCTTGTATGCTGTAAAAATTCAGGGGTGCTGTGGTTAAAATAAAAGTACACTGGTCCTGTATGCTGTAAAAATACAGAGGAGTTGTTGTTAAAATAAAAGTACACTGGTCCTGTATGCTATAAAAATCCAGGGTTGCTATTGTTAAAATAAAAGTACACTGGTCCTGTATGCTGTAAAAATACAAGGGTGTTGTTGTTGAAATATAATTACACTGGTCCTGTATGCTGTAAAAATACAGGGGTGCAGTAAAAATAAATGTACACTGGCCTTGTCCTTTATGCTGTAAAAATAAAGGGGTGCGGTGAAAATAAATGTACACTGAAATTGTCCTTTATGCTGTAAAAATACAGGGGTGCTGTGAATATAAAGGGGTGCTGGCACTGTCTTGTATGCTGTAAAATTACAGGGCTGTTGTGAAAATACAGGGGTGCTGGCACTGTCCTGTATGCTGTAAAAGTATCACACATCCCTAAGGAGAGTACAAGTGTTTCCCCGGTTGTGATGTCTAGACCTGACTTTCACAACACTGTATGGGAAGAGGAGGCTCCTACCACCATTTGCATGCCCTCTGCAAGTGCTGGGAGGAGCACCGCCAGTCCAGCTGCTGATATTGAGATTGAGGATGTCACTGTTGAAGTACACCAGGATGAGGAGGATATTGGTGTAGCTAGTGCTGAGGAGGAAGTTGACGATGAAGATTATGATGGTGATGTGATTTGTTTGAAAAGGCACTAGTGGAGACAGTTGTTGTCCATGGGATGAAAAAGCCCATTGTCAAAGCCTAGAGCAGAATATGAAACAAGCTTCAACATCACAAACAGATTTGTGAAAACATAGCCGCAAAGGTGGAAATGGAAACTGCAATTTTTACAAAGTGTTTTCCAATGAGATCTCATTTGTGGCCAAAGTCAGTCAGACTCAGAAGAGACAGAATTATTATAGAGAAAATTGGGAGCACATATACAATTGGAAAATATAAATTATTTTTATTATTTGTACACATAAATAAAAACATATAATTGTGGATTGTAACTAAAAGTCCTTAATACTTGACAAATCCCAGGAGAAAAGCACAGTTCTTATGATCCTATAATTAAATAAGTAGAACAATCACAGTCCCGTTTTATGTATTCTGTGCCTGCTGTAGTTTACAGATCCCACAGTGTTTAGCAAACATACATAATAGCGCATCCCTTGTTTAAAGATCCTTTGCATAGACTTATCGCTGCTGGGATTCCATAGCAGTAAATTCCCAAACGTGCAGAGCAGCAGTGAGTGTTAACATATACCTCTCCAAGGCTGGACACAGTAAGTGAGTGAAGGTGGCGGACGGGGGATCACTGTCCGCAGCTTCCCGTTATGCTCGTACTCACAGTTCAGTATGCGGTGATCGGCATATGAGCAGTTTGCAAGAGTAAGTGAGGGAGAGGCGCAGCTGCGGGCTGTCTGTATGACGGGCACCGGATGGTTGTTTAGGCTCCACAGGGATGACCTTAACGCGTTTCTCCGCTGTCACAGTATAGCGGTTTCTTCAGAAGGTATGAATGGATGTTAAGCTGGTGCAGTATTTAAGTACACAATTGGCCAATCCACAAAGGACATTCATTAGTAACTACAGGTGTACAAATCTATTTAAAAGCAGGTGCTCATTTTTAAAATGACAAAACATAGTGCTCAGTAATATTCAATTTGATTTCAGCAGCATGGCACATTACAACATAAGTACCACTTATTATAATAAAATAACCATTATTCACATAAGAATACACATCTTATCAAGAAGTTTATGTATATCTCAATGGATAGTTTGTTGATACAAAAAAGACAGCACCACAATTAATGTTCAATAGTGAACAGTTTTAACTTGAACTATTAGACAAAATCTCAATGTTAAGTATGGGAGAGCAGTATGTTAAGTATGGGAGAGCAGTATGTTAAGTATGGGAGAGCAGTATGTTAAGTATGGGAGAGCAGTGGCTCATCACACTAATGCTGGAGTCTGAGACTGGCATATAACAACAAGTCCTGGGTTCTAGTCCAACCTTGGACCAGATACTAATATTGTTTATTATTAACTAAGTAATTTTTTGCTTTTATGTTTAATAGAGACAGAATAATAATCAGCGCACATGCCGGAGTGGTAAAAGAGAGATGTGGGGGCTCAGGAGGGACTGCTAAAACATCTAAGGGGCTGCTTTATTTAAAAATTAAATATGAATAAAATAAACAAGACACACAGGTATGCTCACATGCGTGTAACTGGGACACACAGGTATGCTCACATGCATGTAACTGGGAGCTGTGAAAATTTAAAATAAGGCATCTGCCACAAATTATGTAAATAAAAATGCAATTAAAAAAAATGGAAAAAAAAGAAACCCACGAGATTTTTACAAACTAATGTAAGTCTCCAGACTCCGTGGAGGGGAAAATATCCAATCTTGATTCTGTGGTATACACCAGTTTATTTGCATCCCAGCATTAAATCCGAGATTATCTTAATCCCTCAAAATGGAGAAGGGGGTACAAATTCTGAAGCTCTGGCCCCTAGTTTTTCAGTTTCTCCTGTAATGTGGTAATTATATATTTGCTTGGTTGAAGATTTTTCCGTTCCACACCAAGATAGGAGTGGAGGTGAAAGCCTGTGTGTTGTTCCTGATTGCGTGTGCCTCTCTAATTTTTAATCACCTTCTTGACACTGTCCTCTTCCTCTCGCCTCTTCTCATAATGTGAAAAGTCATCAAATATGGAGGTGGTATGTTTGTAGCTAGCTATGACTCTGAGAACTTGGTGAGCTTTTTACAGGGGGACCACCTGTCACTGAAATGATATGTTTATTAAATTGTGCATGTCCTGTTTAAACACCATAATGGTGGGTGGGAGAGCCCAAGACAATTCCATCTTGCACCTCATTTTTTTTCTTTGCATTATGTGCTCTTTGGGGCCTAGTTTTTAAAACTGCCATCCTGTCTGCCACTGCAGTGCCACTCCTAGATGGGCCACGTGTTTGTGCCGCCCACTTGTGTCGGCTAGTTTAGTCATCCAGCGACCTTGGTCCAATCTTTTGGACTAAAAACAATATTGTGAGGTGTTCAGAATAGACTGGAAATGAGTGGAAATGAATGTCATTGAGGGTAATAATACCGTAGGATCAAAATTACCCCCAAATTCTGTGATTTTAGCTGTTTTTATGTTTTTTCAAAAATTATCCAGATCCAAAACCAAAACCCGAAAGAGTGGTTTTGGCAAAACCAATCCAGATCCAAAACACGAATGGAGATCCAGATCCAAAACCAAAACACAAAAAGTGTCCTCTGCACATATCTATTCCTTATAGCGTTAGAATATCACAAGGGGTGTTAACTTAAAATATTTCTATAAAATATTAATGAGCTATAAAAGATTTATGTCCTATTCTATATTTTAATAAACCTACATATTGTAATAAGTTAGATATGTAGTAATAATAATAATAATAATAATAATAAATAATCATATTTCACTTGGCATGGACATTGTCATAGTACTTAGGGGGTCATTCAGATCTGATCGCTGCTGTGCATTTTCACACAGCGGGTGATCAGATCCGAACTGCGCATGCGTATGAACCGCACTGCGCCGGCGCGTCGCAAAGCTGCAACAGGCTTTGCTGGTCAGCGACGGGATTGTGTGAAGGATCCATTTGCACAGGCGTTCACAAGGAGATTGACAGGAAGAGGCTATTTGTGGGTGGCAACTGACCGTTTTCAAGGAGTGTCTGGAAAAACGCAGGCAAGACCCAGTGTTTTCAGGGAGGGTGTCTGACGTCAAATCCGCTCCCGAACAGGCTGATGTGATCGCAACGGCTGAGTAAGTCCTGGGCTGCGCAGAGACTGCACAAAATCAGTTTGTGCAGCTCTTCTACACATGCAATCGCACACTTGCACAGCGAAAATACACTCCCCCCGTAGGCAGCAACTATCTGATCGCAGGACAGCATAAATCGCAGATCTGAATTACCCCCTTAATCATTACGGACAGTTTTCTTAAATAATATATTGTAAAATAAAAAACACCACGTAATCACATTATGTAATATTTCATTGTGTTTTGTACAAGGGACTGCCAGCAGGTGTCTGGCATAGAACAAAACAGTTTCTTAAAAGTTATTCTTTCAAAATTCATCTGCTTCAGTTTAATGAGTTTTCAAAACATCAGCTCACAGCGGGCAAAGCTGGCAGTGTGCTGAGACTTGTTGATACTTTTCTAGAGAAGAGTCCAAATACTTTATCAACAGGACCGAAATAGAGATTGTTTTTTGGGTAACACATTGTTTCATAAACATTTCCTGGAGACTCACAATTAGTAACGTCTAAGAGACATATTGCATAATTTAGTACTTTAGGAGATACATCACTGTTCTTGCTACTTACTGCTAAGGGGGGTATTCAATTGGTAACGGTTTTTCTGACAGGCGGAAAAACTGCACTTTGACAGTTTTTTGGTCGAATGTGCATTCGACCTATTCAATGAAAGTGCAGTTTATTCGACTGTCGAAAAAATTGCACTTTTCGGAAAACATGTGGATCGGCGAGTTACTCGCCAATCCACGTGTTTTTGTTGAAAATGTGTCTGTTTTCGACAGTTTGCCGCTAATGCAGTTTCAACTTGTAATGAAGTCGAATCTGCATTGTCGAAATGCTGGCCGGAAACGGCCGGCATTGAATAGTGCCGTGTCGGATCCTCTCCATCGGAGACGAACAGACTTCAATTAAATATACCCATTAGTGTAAAACATTGGTCAAAACAATTCTAATTTCATGTATACATTTTTTTTTCATTGTTGGTTATATAGCGAATGTTATATATGGCTTAAAATCTATAATGGTCTGTTTACAATGACATTTTATGTATGATGACATTTAAGCAAATAAGTAGTTGCTACATGACATCCCTTCCCTGTATTGTACAATGACACAGACAGTGCACTTAAAATATAACTATAGGACTCAGGGGCAAACGCAGGATTTCTGGAAGGGGATTTCCACATGTGCGATTGTCAACAGCCCATGAAGGATACATAATTATCATGTAACAAGCTATTATCTGCCCCAAACAAAGTGCAGCTTATGTAATACAGTACTGCAGACATGTGTCAAAGAGAAGAGAGAAAAGAAGACTCTCTTTTGGGCGCACTCGTTAAAGTATAAATTCAAGTAGTATTGTATAGAACTTTTTTCGTTTTTTACATGGATATATCCTTGTTTTAAAATATGTAATGAGCAGTGTACAAAAACACTTGGTAAATCAAACAATGGGTCACTATGACCAGGGCCGGTGCTAGGGTGTACGGCGCCCCCCTGCAAACTGTAAATTTGCGCCCTCCCATACTTTGCAAAGGGACAGCGCGCACCTTCGGTGCATGTTGGAAAAAAGGGTGTGGCCTCAGGCAGAAGGGGCGTGGCCACGTAATAGTACCTGCTGACGTTTCCGCTGGTTGAGGGCCCCTCAAGTGCTGTGGGCCCCGGTGCATTGCACTGGCTGCTCCAGTGGACGTTCCGTCTCTGTTGTCTATCCTTAACGCATGCAGAAGTGGCACGTATACACATTGGGGGTCATTCCGAGTTGATCGCACATAGCAACTTTTTGCTGCCTGTGTGATCAACTGGACGCCACCTATGGGGGAGGACATTTTTGCATAGCAAAGCTGCGAACGCTTGTGCAGCCGAGCTGTGCCAAAACATTTTGTGCATTTTCTGAGTAGCTCTGGAGTTATTTACCCGCTGCGATGTCTTCAGCCTGTCAGGTCCCGGAATTGACGTCAGACACTCGCCCTGCAAACGTCTGGACAAGCCTGTGTTTGCCGCACCACTCCCAGAAAATGGTCAGTTGACACCCCGGAACACCTTCCTTCTGTCAGTCTTCTTGCTGTCTTCAGTCTTCTTGTCGTTACCCAGCGACGGCCGCCGCTGGGCAAAAAGCGCTTGCGCATTGCAGCCGCCGCGCATGCGCAGAACCAACCCATTCGCACCGCTGTGAAAAACAGCAGCGAGCGAACGGGTCGGAATGACCCATTATGCGCACGCACGTGTACACATACACACGACACAGTGTATAGGGACACAACTGTATTTCATAAGATATAAGTATTTTGGCTGCATTACTTTTAAATGTTATGCTATTGGTGTTTTATTTTTTAAGTAGTGCAGTGGGATGACTACACAGTTATCTAAAATGTTTTCTGTAAAGTATATGACATAATTCAAAGGGAGAAGAAAACCCACAGAGCTGAAGTGTATTCCCTAATGTGAAGTGTCTAGTAAGCTAGTATATATATATATATATATATATATATATATACATACAGAATCTGAGGGCGCTAGTCACTTAATTCAGACAATCAGTATAATTTAAAATTTATTCTTAAAAATCGATCTATATCATTACTTCATCTTTTCCAATACCATTGTTAACATACAAGATGGATACAACATCAAAAGATTTCGATATACACCAATCAGGTTTTTTGCTCAGTTACAATACCCAATTCAAATATAAACCAATCAGGTTTTAATCAGATGTAGAACCCAACGCGTTTCGTCCCTTGGGACTTCTTCAGGGGTATTAGATCGACATAAGTCTGAGGCTAATAACTCCAGACGGTATCCATAATAGTGAGATCAAAAAGAGCCTACACCAAGATCAGACCCAATAGACTCATTAGATTGGAACCAGAGAGAATTCCTTTGACTGATATTTATAAAAACAGTCAAATAATGGTGAAGTAAGTCTATAAAATTAGATCAGACCCATATACTAGGTGCTTTGTACACCACTGGATAGATAAAAGATTTTAGTTGGCCTCAAATCATGTAGTTTGAGTGCTTCAGTACTGCCACCTCTCACAAAATCCAGTGCATATATATATATCCTATGATGCAACATTCGCGGCTTTTTCTCTTACTTACACACTTATACATACAAACACATATACATACACACACATATAAATACACAAAACACATACACACACACACATTACATATACATACATACATACACTTTCTCTCACTTTCTTTCCATCCACTTACCACAGTCTGGTTAGCTCCGCCCCTTTTTGGGTGTGTGACTCCACCCCATTTGTCCGCATGACTCCGTCCGTTCCTGCACATGTAGCTCCGCCCCCTTTCATCTGGTGACTGTCACTGGAGGAGGGGATGGGGGAGGGCAACAAGCTGTCGGTGCTACTGCCTGTCATACAGTGACAGGCACAGCAGCCGGCAGCAGCAGACTCAGAGGGGACAGGGCGGCGCAGCAGCAGGGATGCAAAGCAGGGAGAGTGCCTCACCAGCCAGGCGCCTACCTGCTTTGCATCCCTTTGCTGAGCGGGTAGTGCCGGGCCTTACTGTGACTATATTATTGATAGAGTTAATACTCAAGTGCAAAAAATTGCATAAATCAGTGTATAGGGTCAAACAGATTTGACCGTCACATAGGACCCCAGGCCACGTCCGTATCCTGCTTGTTCACACTAGGAAAATCCTAAATTTGTCTTAAATCCTGTGCAAATAATGAAAATTATTCCATTGTGCAATATGGATTATGGATTAGGCCAATAAGTGGAAATAAAAGTTTTGGTGCATACACACGGTGAGATTCGGGCTAACCCCGATTCTCACTATGCGACAGGGGCTAGGTCGGCATCGCAAGCACATAATGAGTGTGCTTGTGATACTGACTATGTGCGATTTTGGCTGTCAGTTTTGACTATCTTTTATACTAGATAGTCAAAATTGACTTGCCTGCACAGTCTATCTAGGCTTGTGATGCCGACCGCGCGGGACCACGCATCGGCATCGAATCGAGATCGCAAGGTGACTTTCACCTTGCGATCTGCCCTAACTTTTCTTACGATTTTGACTATATAGTCAAAATCGTAAGAAAATATCTCGCCATGTGTACACACCATTTGAAGGAAGTTGTAGAGGGAGGATCTGCTGTTAGTGTTAAGGGGTGTACTCACGGAGCGATATTCTAAGCAATCTGACTAGATTGCTTAGAATTTGAGCAGTATCGCTCTGTGTGTACCCCCTACAGCGATAGCGATGCTCAGCCCCGCGCATCGCTATCGCTGATGCTAGATTGGCCTGCATGCAGGCCAATCGGCACAAATTCAAACGAATATCAAATCTACAACTCTCAGTATTCCCTGGAGGTCTCCCATTCAAGTACTAACCGAGCCCAACACTGTTTAGTTTCCAAGGTCAGATGGTATTGGGTGTTGACAGTGTGGTATGATAGTAGTAATGATCAAAATCTGACTTAGGGATTACTAATGAGAGTCCTCCTTGCTCTGAAGAAGTGCTGAAACTGGAGTGGTGTCAATAGATATACTCTGGATAACAATAGGCAAGGAATAGTTGGAAAAAAGTATTAGAGCGGAATCTGCTGTCTCTGTTAGACACGGGGTCCCGCACTGCATATTATGCCCCTGAATCAGAGATGAGAGTCTGTAATGATTAGAGGAATATAGGTTAAAACAGATATATGCAATATTAATTTTTGCCTATTTGTGATTTAAAGCTGGGTATTATCTCAAGGTTTGAGGAGGATATAAACCTCCAGAATTAGCACTTTCTGGAGAGATAGTTCATATGAAAACCAGAATAAGGTACAATTAAAAAGATCACATCCACTTTGAATATACCGAATGATGACAAGACATTCACTTGTAACATCCACACGTGCTAATGTTACTATGTAATCAGGCTGCAGCTTTGTATATTGTCATTGTTACCAGAAAGATTGGATACTAACAGAATCAACACGTTCTAAAGAAAGGTTACAAGAACCCAATAAAAAATCAATATTAGATCCACATTGAATATACAGAATGATGACAGGCCGTCCACCCGTGCTGATGTTGTTTAATAATCAAACCACAACTTTATACTGTATATTGGGGGTCATTCCGAGTTGTTTGCTCGGTAAATTTCATCGCATCGCAGCGATTTTCCGCTTAGTGCGCATGCGCATTGTTCGCACTGTGACTGCGCCAAGTAAATTTGCTATGAAGTTAGGTATTTTACTCACGGCTTTTTCTTCGTTCAGGCTATCGTAATGTGATTGACAGGAAGTGGGTGTTTCTGGGCGGAAACTGGCCATTTTATGGGCGTGTGGGAAAAAACGCTACCGTTTCTGGGAAAAACGCGGGAGTGGCTGAAGAAACGGAGGAGTGGCTGGGCGAACGCTGGGTGTGTTTGTGACGTCAAACCAGGAACGACAAGCTCTGAACTGATCGCAGATGCCGAGTAAGTCTGGAGCTACTCAGAAACTGCACAGAGATGTCTTTTCGCAATATTGCGAATCTTTCGTTCGCAATTTTACTATGCTAAGATTCACTCCCAGTAGGCGTAGGCTTAGCGTGTGCAAAGCTGCTAAAAACGGCTTGCGAGCTGATAAAGCTAAATATTTATCTTATATAAAACCCTTTATGAGGTCTAAGAACACTGTACGCTATTTACGTATGGAGTACCGTAAGGGTACGCTCGTTGCGTAATGATCGCTTAGCCGTGGTCGAGACGCTCAAGCGTCACGTTCGCTCACGGCCGAGAGATCACAGGCAGGCACGCTATTGGCTGCCGATTAACGTAATGATTCGCTATAGCGTAGCGGACGCTCGGGACCACGAGGAGATCACCAGCGGCGCTGACGCTCACAATGTTAAACCTTTAAATCTAAATCATAAACAATGTAATATGCTGTAAAACCTTAGTGTAGAGATAGGGTGTAGATGCAACACAGTGTAACCTTATTAACTTAATACTATAAGAAATACACAGATACCGTGCTTAGGGTCCAACGCCTAATATATATATTATGGATGTTATACTTGCAAAAGAATTAATACAATACAAGTCATACACTACAATATAACATAGACTACCTAACCAGATAACTACACAGGAAATACAATACAATACTATTACGTTTAGGAGAGTACGAGAGAAAGAAGAGAAGAGAGAGAGAGAGAGAAATGGCCCATAACATCAAGAAAGACAATATGATTGCGGAGAAAACTTACGCACAAAGGAAACGATCGCATGCGCCTCTGGACATCCAGCTCCCGATTTTCAGCAATGATAACCGTTGAAGAGTGAGAGCTGGATGTGATCGGCTTGTCTATTTATGCCCCACACACAATACAATTCAATGGTCCCTACAATCTCATTGTTCATTGGACACAGGAATTCCTCCTCGCATTATAACAAAAGGTCATAGGTTGATTCATACAGGTGGGCTGTGACTATTTCCAACAGCTCAGGTGGGAGGGAAACTGGGTTTCCCGCCGCATGGATAAGTAAGTGCAAATACAGTAAATGTTCATAAACTTCTTATGTCCATAACTATTCGCACGAGCGATTAATCTGCTTCAAACCAACACCGGAATATTGCTAATTAAATACTCTTCCGATGGGTACTAAACACCACTGTATTACTCCTGTCTGACCCTTCGTATCAAACAAAGGGGGATTTCTCTGTTCATGAACATTCTATATTAACCAAACTTTCAGAATCTATCAAAGGGACCATGATCTACAAAATACATTATATAGTGGAAATATGTAACGAAAGAGTCGCACGCTACGAACACATGAACTCTACCGTAAATGCACATACCGCGCACCCGCGGGTGCCCGCAACAGCGAGTATGCGCACGCACGAGAGAGCGCACGCATGCGCAGCGCAGACCTGTGTGAGGTGCAAATATGGCAGTGTGCATAGAGATATTTTTCTGACTTTGACAGTCCACCCTTTGGCAGTCAACAATAACTGCCACTTCCTAAAACATTTCAAAAAGAGAAAAATATATGTCAGGGGTTAATACATTTACATGGTTGGGTAGGGGAGGAGAGGAGAAGGTAGGAAAAGGGTATGACCTAGTGTGATAGCAGAAGCATGTGTGTATGAATCCGTGCTTGGGGGTCATGTATCATCGTGCCGTACGTGTTTTAAATCAAGCTTCGAGGCATTGCGAAGTATACATTTGAATTCCTTCTTATCCCGTGGTACGGGTCTGTGGATGGGCTGTCAAACTTTACCGAGCTCTTTTCGGATTTTGAACAAAATGGGGAGCACATTTTAGTTGATGATACATGAATGGGGGAATATGTGATTGCTGGTATCTGTGCCTGTATTCCCTATACTATGTGTGTAATTACCTGAAGGTTGTAGAGATGAAGAAAAGACATAATTACGGTAAATGCAGTGGTATTCTATGTCAGGTAAATGAACATTTGTCGGTTGAAGTCTTGTTCGGTGTCTGTTGAATGCAGTCTTCTTTGTGCTTTTGCCCATAAGGTGCGAGCAAAAGCTTTGTCAATGTCCATAGATTTACAAAAGTGTTGGGCTAGCGTAATTTTAAAATTTCTAGGGAAACTGGGGATCTATGGCAAAGTTCATCAAAAATCTGCGTATCAGGTTGTCAAAACTTCTTCTTTAATCCATCTGTTGTCTGTATATCGGCTCATCAAATTCCTCGTCCAAGTGGGTCTTTTTACCTTGGAGAAAACGGAAAAACAGGTGAAAGAAACGGACCGTAGAAATCGCATTTTCATCACATCATTGTTTCTACATTTGGGTCATAAATCAAATCCATTGGAATTACAATTTCCTCACTCCTTAAACTCATCACCCTGGTACTTCGTTTGCACTTCGTTAAAGCCTGACCGCATCTAAATATCAAGCCAATCGTTATGATAACACCTAAGATACATAGGAGAAACTTCCCTACATCCATTATGACTCCTTGGGCCCATTCTCCTAAACAGTAGAACCAATTTCGCGGGTTCAACCATGACACCCAACCAGTCAGCTCATTACTCACAGCAGCAAGGGTGAGATTGTGTCTCCTGCGAAATTCCCACTTCAGTTGGAGAATATCGTCCATCTTTTGGTCTATGACCTCGACCGGGTCCTCGGTACTATTTGTAATATATGTGCAACATTTCACGCCGTACTGCGTTGCCATTGTGACACAATATCCACCTGTTACTGCCGTGAAATAATTGAGAATCATTCTATGCTGAACCAGTTCTGTTTTATAAGCTTGAAGTTCTCTTCCAGTATACCTAAACGTGTCATCATACATTTCTGTGATATTGTCTAACAAATTTGCGAGCGCAGATATGTATTTATAATTCAACACTCCTCTGGCGGTGCGAGTGAAATCTAACGCGATTAGAACCTGAATCCCGGTGGATTCATGGATCATGTCAGAGGCCGGATGCTCTGTTCTTTCTATCAGGTGCCGTTTAACTACGTGCTCGTAATGGGTGTGAGTATAAGGAGCTTGGGCAACACGGTGTATATCCTTCATTTTGGCATGTGATACAGTCATTACTTCAGGCAGTACTTTTCCAATATAACACAATCCTTCAGAGTTTGGGGCAAGCCACTTATACGCCTTCCTCCCGCATATGAAATATGCATCATCGGGGAGAACATATGGGACGGAGTAGGACATAACCATATTACACATCTTCCATGTGAAATCTCCTAACCCTAATTCTCCCATCTGTCTAGTACACGTATCAGCTTGTACGATATGTGCACAGTATCCTGGTGATACCTCTCCAACTCTCGTAATCCTATTTCCTAGGGTATACCTATATCGGAAAGATTTTCCTCTACTGGCTATGTGGCGTATAAGCTCTGTATCTGTCGGCATTCTATCTGCTCTATATGAAAAGGTCATGGTTTGGTTACTCCATGACACTTCCCAATTTCCCGGCTTTCGGGAATTGGAAATGTTAAAACATATGAGGGATCTATCCACATGATATTGGTGGAGCTTCAAACTAGGAGGACTGGAGATATTAAACCTCCTGTCCACCGGCCTCCCACCACTTAGCTCAAGTACCTCCCCTATCGTTAAAGGAAATGGTACTAGTCCTGATTTGCTATGACCTTGAGGTACTTGAGAGCATACCCAACAATCTGTTTGATTTAACACACTACCCACTAAGGAGTGATAGTCACTCAAGGGATGCCGGTCCATGTGGATATTAAAACTGGATTGGCATTTCTTAATGCACCCATCCTCAACTACGTTGTCACAGAGCCTACAGATACAGTTTTCTTCAGCTAACAATCCTTCACAATTCCTTCTATGGTCAATGCTATCGGATCGTTTTCTGATACTCGCCTTTGCTTGTTGATTATGTTGTTCTTGGGAAACTACGCCTCCATCTCTGTCATCAGAACCCATTCCAGAACCTCTCTCGACCTCCATGGTACTCTCGCCGGAACAGACTGCTCTGGTCAACATCATGGTCAACAGGAAAATCCGGATCACAGTCTCTTGGGGCAAGTCCATCTTATAGGAGGAAACGAAGAAGAATGAGAAGGGGGAAAAATAATTTGAGGGAGGGGGGATGGGAAGTGGAGAAAAACAATAAAAGGGAACAGGGAATCGACAACTGCTTTTGATCTTGTGATTCTCAATGCTCAGGTGCCGCCTCAGTCCTCCTGGAACAGACACTCCAGTGATACAACTTCCTCTACCGTCTGTTCCTTATCACGGGACCTCTCTGGATCAGCAACCTTCTTACAATGGGACAAATGAACCCAAGTCTCTCTCTCGGCAACTTTCAATGCTGTAGTGCTAGTCAATAAGACTTGGTATGGTCCTTCCCATCTGTCAATAAGGCAACCTGAGCGTAGAAAATTCCGTATCATTACATAATCCCCAGGTTCAATGTCATGACAATTACTATCTGGTAAATCAGGAATCACCAACTTCAAATTATCATTTTGATTCCTTAGCTGTTTACTCATGTTAATCAAGTACTTTACAGTCACTTCATTGTTACACTTCAAATCATCCTGAGGGTTAATCATAACATGTGGTTGTCGACCAAACAAGATTTCAAAGGGAGACAGATTAAGAGGGGACCTGGGAGTGGTTCTGATGCTGTACAGTACAATGGGTAGAGCTTCTGGCCATGTCAATCCTGTCTCTGCCATAACTTTGCTCAGTTTATTTTTAATAGTGCTGTTCACTCTTTCTACCTTCGCACTCGCCTGTGGACGGTATGGAGTGTGCAGCTTGCTATCAATTCCCATCAACTTACACATTCCTTGAAAGACATCACCTGTAAAATAGGTACCCCTATCACTTTCAATTATTCTAGGGATACCATATCTACATACAAATTCCTGCACAATTTTCTTAGCAGTAAACATAGCGGTATTTGTGGCCGCAGGAAATGCTTCGACCCAATTTGAGAAAACATCTATACAAACAAGTACATATTTCAAATTTCGACAAGGGGGTAATTGAATGAAGTCAATCTCTATTACCTGGAAAGGGCCGCCTGCAGGTGGGATATGAGATGGTTCTGTTGGTATTGCTTTTCCGATGTTCTTTCTCAAACAGGTAAGGCATGACATTGCTCTCTTACTTGCATGAGATGAAAATCCTGGGGCGCACCAATATGCTCTTACCAACTTGCACATTCCCTCCTTGCCCAGATGAGTCAGCCCGTGAGCTGCCTCAGCTAAACATGGGAGATATGTTCTGGGGGCCACCGGTTTACCTTGTCCATCCGTCCAGAGTCCTGAGGACTCCTGGCCATATCCCTTTGCCTTCCAGACTGCCTTTTCCTGTGTGGAACACAAATTTTGCATCTCACACAACTTCTGTGTGTTGATGGTATTAAATACCATCAGTTGTGTGGTGTCTGTCTGTCTGGGGGTACCAGCTGCTAACTTAGCTGCTTCATCTGCTCGGCTGTTACCAAGTGATACTGGGTCCTGGCTATATGTGTGTGCTTTACACTTGATAACAGCCACTCTGTCGGGTTCCTGTATCGCTGTTAGAAGCCTTTTGATGTGAGCTGCATGCGCTACCGGTGTACCAGCTGCCGTCATGAAATTTCTGAGGCGCCATAGGGCTCCGAAATCATGGACTACCCCGAATGCGTATCTAGAGTCGGTGTAGATATTGGCTGATTTGCCCTTAGCCAATTCACATGCTCTGGTTAGGGCGACCAGTTCAGCAACCTGGGCTGAGTGAGGTGGGCCTAGCGGTTCCGCTTCTATGGTGCCTTGGTCATCTACGACTGCGTATCCAGTACACAAGTCTCCCGAGTCTGACTGTCTGTGACAACTACCGTCCGTGTAGAAAGTTAGATCTACATCTTCCAGTGGATTGTCACTGATGTCAGGCCTTGCGGTAAAATTTTGGGTCAAATATTCCATACAATCATGTGTGTCTTCCTTTGTGTTAAATTCTCCTTCCCCACCACTCTCATCCTCCACCCATTGTGCCTGTCCAGGCACACCTGGGAGATATGTTGCAGGATTTAATGCACTGCATCTCCTTATGGTGATGTTTACGGGGGCCATTAGTGCCAATTCCCATCTTGTAAACCGCGCTGATGAGACGTGCCTGGTTTGGGCAGAATTTAGCAAGGCTGACACTGCATGTGGTGTATGAATTGTGAGGTTGTGACCTAGCACTACATCTTCGCTTTTCGTTACTAGCAATGCTATCGCAGCAACGCTTCGCAAGCATGTGGGGAGGGATCGCGCTACCGTGTCTAGCTGAGCGCTGTAGTATGCTACCGGCCTGCTGGCATCACCGTGCTTTTGGGTTAAGACGCCTGCCGCGCAACCAGCACTTTCTGTTCCGTACAGCTCAAAGGGTTTCCCATCGTCTGGCATACCTAATGCTGGTGCCTGCGTTAGGCACTGTTTAAGTCTCTCAAATGCCATCTCTGACTCATCTGTATGCGAAATCCGATCAGGTTTGTTTGAGGAGACCATCTCCTGCAAAGGTAACGCCAGAATGGAAAATCCTGGGATCCAGTTACGGCAATACCCACACATTCCTAAAAATGTTCTGATCTGTTGCTGGGTTTGTGGCAGAGTCATGTCTCTAATTACTTGAATTCTATCAGCGGTCAGGTGTCTCAGTCCTTGTGTTAGACAGTGTCCCAAATATTTTACCTTAGTTTGGCATAATTGCAACTTGTCTTTGGAAACCTTGTGTCCTGTGTCTGAAAGATGAAACAGGAGCTGTTTCGTATCCTTCAGGGATGCTTCCAATGAATCAGAACACAGTAGTAGATCATCCACGTACTGTATTAATACTGATCCACTCTCTGGTTGGAAAGACTGTAAACAATCATGCAAAGCCTGGGAAAAGATACTTGGACTGTCTATGAAACCTTGTGGTAATCGAGTCCATGTGTATTGGACTCCTCTGTATGTGAATGCAAACAAATATTGACTGTCAGGGTGCAGAGGTACCGAAAAAGCGGAGCAGAGGTCAATAACAGTGAAAAATTTCGCAGTGGGAGGGATTTGCATTAGGATGACAGCTGGATTTGGCACTACGGGGAACTGACTCTCAACTATTTTGTTAATCCCCCTTAGATCCTGCACTAGCCGGTAACCCCTCCCCCCACTCTTTTTAACAGGGAAGATGGGACTATTGGCAGTGCTGGACGTTCTTACCAGAATGCCCTGTTGTAGCAAGCGCTCTATTACGGGATAAACTCCTAACTCCACCTCTGGCTTCAGAGGATACTGTGGGATTTTTGGAGCTATCCTACCATCTTTTACTTGTACAACTACCGGAGCTACGTTTGCCATTAATCCAGTGTCCTGTCCATCTTTAGTCCAAAGTGACTCTGGTATCTGGGATGTCATTTCCTCTACTTGGGATGGAGTCCTATTTGTCATAATGGTATGTGACATTAATTTTGACGGGGAGTCTAACATGTCTCGCACTTCCTGAGCGTGATTCTCAGGTATGTCCAAGAATACACCTTCAGGAGTACAATAAATGACGCACCCCATTTTACACAATAAGTCTCTTCCCAGGAGATTAGTCGGTGCCGATGCAGCTAGCAAAAAGGAATGCTTGGTATGTAACGGCCCTACTGTAATCTCGGCTGGTTTGCTAACAGGGTAGTGCTGGACTACTCCCGTTACCCCTATGGCTGGAATTGTCTTACCAGTGGTTCTCATGCCCACTGTCGAATTTATCACTGATTTGGCCGCCCCTGTATCTACAAGAAAGTTTAATGATTTACCAGCTACATTGATTGCAATTTCTGGTTCACTTCCAAGATTTGCAATCAATTTTACTGGCTGCAGATTACAGGTATGGCCACACCCCTATTGGGTATGGTGACCTCCCTGAATCCCGCTGGCAGCAACTACTTGTGAAGGGGTGCAATGGGAACTACCAGTGGCTTGCCAGTCTCTGTTCGGGGGGTATCTTTTTGTTTCCCCTGTATGTTGCTCATAACTCCGTCTCTGCGGACCTTGCTCCCAATGTCGTGTGTCGTGTCGTTGTCTAGGGGGTTGATATGAGTTTTGTGAATTTTTCACTCTACAGTCTCGTGCCATGTGTCCCTGTCTATGACATGAAAAACAAGTTACCACATTTGACTTACCCACAGGGTTTGGTGATTTATACAAAGGCTGCCTTGTGGTCAGGGCCTGTATACTTACGGCCATTAACTTATCACCTTGTGACTCCCTGTGTCGGGTGATATTCCGGTCGTGATCAATAGCAGCCTCTCTCAAAGTAGCCACCGACAGACCTCGCCAACATGGTTGCGTGGTCTGTACTCTTGTCTTTAATGTCTCTTTTAACCCATCCATTAGTACAGATACTGCTACTTCTCGATGGTTTATGTTTGTTTTAATGTCCTCTATACCTGTGTACTTTGCCATTTCTAGTAATGCCCTGTGAAAATATTCTGCAGCAGTTTCTGACTCTTTCTGTCTAATGGAGAAAATCTTGTTCCACTTAACTACTGCTGGGAAATACTCCTTTAACTGTAAACTTATTCTTTTTACGTTATCTTTGTTGTACACATCTGTAAGAGGTACATCCTGATCTAATCCACAGTCAGCCAAAAATTGAGCTGCGTCGACATTTGAGGGTAAACATGCCCTCAGCAATACCTGCCAGTCTTTGTTATTGGGCTCTAAAGTGTTCCCTAGGTCTCTGATGTATTTCTGGCTGGCAACTAAGTCTTTCCTAGGGTCAGGGAACTCAGACACTATGGTTCTTAATTCCATTCGGGAAAATGGGCTGTACATGGCAATGTTCCTAACAGGTGTGATTCCTGTCGTGTCAGTTTTCCCATTTGGCACTGCTATTACCCTAACAGGATTAAGTTTACTAACATCACTCTGTATAGGTTCTACAGCCTGTGGTGAAATGGTTTCAGCATAGTGTATGGTGCCGTACTTACCTGTAGATACGACCTCACCTATCCCTCCGCTAGGGGCTTTTGTTACTAATCTCGTGGGTGGAGCCGTGCCTACTGTTGTCTCTGCTATGGTGGCTGCTAGAGAGAGCGCCGATATTGTTGCCGATTCGTCTTCTTGATCACACTCCTGGGGAAAGTTCAAAACAGGGTACAACTTGCACGGGTTAATACTTGCATTAGTTAACTTATTAACATTTACACAGTTGCTAAGTGTTTGTTTGTTACACCCTAGTGCGTCATTCTCCGCAACCAATTTCTCTCCCGATATGTATGGTGGCGGCGGGGCTGTCGCTATCAATTTCTTGATAGGATCAGATCCCGCCGCTAGAGCCAATCCTCTCTGTATTTCACCCTCCTGTTGCCATAACTGCAAATAATCATAATGTTGGATTCGTCTCTTTGTTGATTTAATGAGACATATCCTCCTCCTTAAATTTTGCAACACTTCTGATCTAAAGCTACCTACTCTTGGGAATTTCTCCCCGTCATGCACTGTCATTCTCTCCCATTCATCACATAAAACCTCTGTATGTGAGCCATATTTTTCACACATTACGTACCTTGCCGACCCGACTGGTCGGTTTACTGAATCAACCCGAACCGAGGTTGATCGCCCCCTTCCTGAACAATTGGCCCCCATAACTTGCAGGCGTTGCTTTCACCACCTCTGACCTTATTTCAGGGTCTTCAGCGAACCCTTACAAAAACCAAAATGTTCACGATAGGCTGACGGTGGCGGTTTACCGAGTACCCCACTCACTCGCCCACGCCGACCAATACGACCCACACACTGCCTTAGTGCTGGCGTACTCGACCCAGGGCCCCTATGAACCTCTATTTACTGGAACATGCGAGGGATATCCGCAGAACACTTACTCTTTCCAGTAACTATTGGTTGTTGGACAATTCCTGAGTGACCAGCGAACTTCCCTTCAGAAAATAAAAAATTACACAAATCACATCAGAGTGTACAAATAGTTTTATGACCGGGTTTGTACACAAATGGTACTGGTCAGATTAACTAATGTACACAATTACGTGCGGTACAATCGTTCAGCACATAAGCAACTAATCTTATGTGCTGAGCGACCAGTGGAATCGAAAATTTCGGCTGCGAATTCCTTCAGCCAGAGCTTTATTGGCCTATATGGGTTTTGCACCAACCCCCTGGGTTGTGCCCTTTTCTCTTTTATGGCAGACTTCTTAGTCTGCTGTACCTGGACCTCCCGATCTGTAGTATGACCTCCTGGTCTACTATTCTCTACTGCTCAAATTTTATGTTTAACCAGAGATGCCTCCCTAGCCACCATGCACGTCACTTACATGTATGTACCTCTGCGAGAACTCGACTTCTTGTGGTTCAACCTGTAAAATTGTATAAACTTATATATACAAAACACTCACTCACCACACGTACACTTTTGCTTCTATTTCTATTTCTGCGCAGAAATTTTCTTTAGACCAGATGTGTTGTGAATTTGGAGAAGGATCTGTTAATCTAAATTTCGGACACTAAAATAGATTTTGCGCTATTTATCGCCTGATGCGCTACTTATCGCCTGTTGTGCTACTTATCGCCTGTTGCGCTACTTAAAAATCAACTGTCGTGTGACTTGAGTTACGTGGGCGTACCCAGACGCTCCGTTGCGTAATTTACGCTGCGTGCGTCGGCCTTGGCGTACGCGAGTCTCAGCCCTTTGTTAGAGACACGTGTACACAAAACCAATGTCCACCGCAACACAACTAACACTTTTATCAATGTAGATGATCCTCGATCGTCTACCGCGCAACACACCAATCTCTCCTTTTACCTTGGGTAGAGTTGCATGTGGGTTTTACACTTTAACTATGAAATAGCGACAAATCTCTCTTAGCACGTTTTATCAATTATAAAATGGCAGACAGGAGAGTGATATATGAAAATACACGAATGAAAAAGAAATGCAGATATGTGCGTGTGTACGCAAGACAGAAATAAACAGTTTTTAAAAGACACTAGCGTGTTGTTCTTACCTCCGGTTCCGGATTCCTTCAGCACCCTTTACTAAGTGAAGCAGACGCTTATCCAAACAGCACTACGAGGAATATGACCTCCCGCCCTTTGCTGCTGGATAATGTCTGCTGAAATTACCTAGCAGAGATATGTGAAGGACAGGACGAGCCGCCAATTGATAAAGCTAAATATTTATCTTATATAAAACCCTTTATGAGGTCTAAGAACACTGTACGCTATTTACGTATGGAGTACCGTAAGGGTACGCTCGTTGCGTAATGATCGCTTAGCAGTGGTCGAGACGCTCAAGCGTCACGTTCGCTCACGGCCGAGAGATCACAGGCAGGCACGCTATTGGCTGCCGATTAACGTAATGATTCGCTATAGCGTAGCGGACGCTCGGGACCACGAGGAGATCACCAGCAGCGCTGACGCTCACAGTGTTAAACCTTTAAATCTAAATCATAAACAATGTAATATGCTGTAAAACCTTAGTGTAGAGATAGGGTGTAGATGCAACACAGTGTAACCTTATTAACTTAATACTATAAGAAATACACAGATACCGTGCTTAGGGTCCAACGCCTAATATATATATTATGGATGCTATACTTGCAAAAGAATTAATACAATACAAGTCATACACTACAATATAACATAGACTACCTAACCAGATAACTACACAGGAAATACAATACAATACTATTACGTTTAGGAGAGTACGAGAGAAAGAAGAGAAGAGAGAGAGAGAGAGAGAAATGGCCCATAACATCAAGAAAGACAATATGATTGCGGAGAAAACTTACGCACAAAGGAAACGATCGCATGCGCCTCTGGACATCCAGCTCCCGATTTTCAGCAATGATAACCGTTGAAGAGTGAGAGCTGGATGTGATCGGCTTGTCTATTTATGCCCCACACACAATACAATTCAATGGTCCCTACAATCTCATTGTTCATTGGACACAGGAATTCCTCCTCGCATTATAACAAAAGGTCATAGGTTGATTCATACAGGTGGGCTGTGACTATTTCCAACAGCTCAGGTGGGAGGGAAACTGGGTTTCCCGCCGCATGGATAAGTAAGTGCAAATACAGTAAATGTTCATAAACTTCTTATGTCCATAACTATTCGCACGAGCGATTAATCTGCTTCAAACCAACACCGGAATATTGCTAATTAAATACTCTTACGATGGGTACTAAACACCACTGTATTACTCCTGTCTGACCCTTCGTATCAAACAAAGGGGGATTTCTCTGTTCATGAACATTCTATATTAACCAAACTTTCAGAATCTATCAAAGGGACCATGATCTACAAAATACATTATATAGTGGAAATATGTAACGAAAGAGTCGCACGCTACGAACACATGAACTCTACCGTAAATGCACATACCGCGCACCCGCGGGTGCCCGCAACAGCGAGTATGCGCACGCACGGGAGAGCGCACGCATGCGCAGCGCAGACCTGTGTGAGGTGCAAATATGGCAGTGTGCATAGAGATATTTTTCTGACTTTGACAGAGCGAACAACTCGGAATGACCCCCATTAACATTTTCACCAGAGAAAATGAATACTAGCACAATCAACATAACCCCATAATATTGCTACAATGATATGGATAGATCACACTCTCATTTATCTCCATTACTGTAACAAAATAGATGCTGGCCGATGTATATTACCATGCCCGTGGAGGCAACAATTTGTATCCTATTGAAAGTTCAGTTTATGTAGCAAATATTGGTAATAAGCATTTACGGCTAAAGCATTACACAGAAAAAGGGAGGCCGTATGTACTGAAAACACTCTGTATATTACATGCAGAGACAACAATTTGTATCCCACTGAGAGCTCTGTTGAGGTAGCATCTATTATGGTAAACATATATTGTTAGCACATTGTAAAAAAACAAAGGCCGGCTGTGCTGAAGACACAGTAAGTGCCCATACACCACACAGCTGGTTTTGACCTGTCAGATGCTGCAGGGACTAAGAGCTGATCAAAGGGTGGCTGCTGTAGTTGTTGCACCGCGGATCCTAGGCGGCAGTTTGGACGTGACGATGCTGTGGATCTTGAAGACGCATTTCGCCTGGTATACAGGCTTGCTCACTTCCGGATTAGCAAGCCCATTATGTTAATATATAAAATTGTGGTTTGATTATTAAACAACATCAGCATGGCCTGTCATCATTCTGTATATTCAAAGTGGATCTAATATTGATTTTTTATTTTGTTGTCTCCGCATGTAATATACATAGTGTTTTCAGCACAGACGGCTGCCCTTTTTCTGTGCATACACATGTCTCTGGAAACATGGTGCCCATGACTAATCTCTATTGAGCATACACCAATCACAGGGAAAAAGACCACCACAATATTTTCCTATTGATTTCAGCTGAAGTAGCATTACCGACGTGGGACTCCGGAGAGGTAAGCAACTGCACTGGGTGCACCCATTATAGATATGTCTATGGCAGGCCCAATGATCATGGTAAGTCACTTACCAGATTCTCTCTCTAGTGCAATGATTGAGCACTCAGATCCATAGACATACACACACAGCAGACTTGGTAGGAAAATCTGCTGAAACTGGGCATGTGCAGCAGCTTCATTCTGCCCTTTATAGTTTATACTGCATGTAGTGGTCATGGCAAAGCTGTGGGGTAGGGGTTCTCCAGGCAATTAGAAAGCATTAATGAGACTGAGGCACGGTCCAAAATTATAATGTTGTGCAAATTTGTGTTGAGGAGATTGTTTACCAATGTATTGAAATCGCCCCAATTATCAGTGGGAAATTATCTTACTGCCTCAAAGTCTGGAGCAATGTATAAAACAATGAGTGTCACGATCCAGGTAATTCCTTATCAGTGTTTACCTTCCAAATGCCTCTTGAGACTGTCCCAGCGTTCCAAGCCTGGATTCCATCTGCACTGTCTGCGTGCAGCACGCTGCATCTCATTGTCTCAAGTCTTTTCACTGTGATTCTGCTACTGCGGCCTCCCCGCCATTGTTACACATTCCTATAGTAGTTAATTCCCCTTCTGTGTCTGTTCATGGGCGCAGCCATGTTGGACTTCAGTCACATGACATTGTTCCTCCTATCCGCAGTACTGACAGTGCTGGAGCCTAATTGCCCACCAATCCATGCTAATCTGTGGGTATAAATATCCTGTATCCACACCCAGAAGATTGTCAGTGCTTCAATTGTCTTCAGTGATTCCAGTGTGCAGTTCTCCCATGGACTTTCTCTGCAGTACAGCCTAACTCCCTGGTGATTACACTCTGCAGTGTAACCTGACTCTCCAGTGATTAACCCTCTACAGTCTACCCTGATTCACCTGTGTCTGAACTCTGGCTTTCCAGCAGCCATTCTCCAGCTTCTTCTACAGCTCTCCAGCGATCCCCAGCATCACTTCATGCTTCATCTGTGCTTCTAAGTACAGTAGTGCATTTCTATCTGCGAACCCCAGCTTCACTCAAAGCTTACCAACGATCCCCAGCATCACTTTATGCTTCACCTGTGCTTCTAAGTACAATAATGCATACCACTTATACTTCAGATTACTGGTCACAACCAGTAATATTTCAGAGACTCACTTGTTACTGTTTTGTTTGGTTGCACATTATCTGACTTTTCGTTTAATAAAGGCACTTAAAGATATTCCTGTTGTCGTGGTCACGACTTCGGGCATTTGGTATACAGCTTCTACGTATGTCCAGAAGTCCTCTCGCACCTCCTACATTCCGGTACCCGTCAGCCCCTGCAATTGAGGCTTCCAGTCACAGTCACCAGCCCTCAGTTGTGACAGAGAGTGGGTGTCTACAGTGCATTTATGTTAACCAGGGTGTAATTAGAGCCGTGTGTAGTTACATCTAAGATTATATATCTTCCTCTCGGGTCTATGATCTGGTTTATTATAGTGCAATTATTGGTGGTCATTCCGAGTTGTTCGCTCTGTAATTTTCTTCGCATGAAGGGATGAACCATCCCCCAATTTCCAGTGTGTCTCTTGGATAAACATTGCATCAGGGTGAAATTTGAGAAGGTACGTGACTATGTGTTTGCTTTTGATGGGACTATTAGCTCTGCCCATATTCCATGACAATAGATAAATGGAGTATTGGAAGTGGAATTGTCACAGGACACTGAGTGATATTTTGACAGGTGATTCTCACATTGAGGTTTCCCTGTAATAGTGTCCCCAGCCCAACTTGTTATAGCCTAGTCCTGGTAGTGGCTTTTTCAAGAAGATTCCATGCTGTACTGTAAGTCCACCCCCCACCCAATTTGCCGCTACCAGCCTGGGCTATAAGTGCAGGGGCTGGGTAACCTATATCTGTCAGCCCTTTTCCTGGCTAATTCTGCTTCAATAAGCAAAATAAGTCAGAAGTGTAACATGCTTCTGTATATGTATATGGATGTGCACATTTTGTTATTTGCATATGCAGTAAAAAATGATGTATGCTACTCTTAGAAAATAGGCGTAGTCACAATTCAGCATGAGCTCCATCATACGCAAATCATTTGCAGATTTATAGTGCACAAATTTCCCATTGTGCAGACCCCATTTTTATTGCAGTTGTAGCTATTAAGCAGCCACTACTGCATTCATACTTGCAGCTTTCCGTTAATGCCACATGAAGCCTCACCATCAGCAAGTTCCAGTTCACTTAAAACCTAGCATTGCAGGATCTGGATGGAAGCATTTAGAGATCTAGCAAAACTACTTCAGATCTGTACTACATCTAGAAGCCAGCTCAAAGCATAATATAGTAACATAGTATCTAAGGTTGAAAAAAGACAATTGTCCATCGAGTTCAACCTATTTGTGGTCTCCTATGCAGGATTATTTTTGTATAAAATTTTGACTGATGTTGATGACTGCCGTTACATTTGACCCCTCTTTTTTAAAATAACCATAGTGCGTGACTATGCCCCGTAACCCTGGATATCCTTATCCATTAGGAATTTATCTAACCCAGCTTTATCTACTGCCGAGGCAGATATACAGGACCGGTAGCTTTAGATGGCTGCCTAGGGGCGCCGGCCACTGAAGGGCACCACCGAACTCATGTAGCAAAAAACTGAAGGCTGTCTCTGTATGTGGGTTAGTAATAAACTTACAGATGGTGGGATGGAACACAATAAGGAGCATACAAATATATGTATGTCTGTGGATATATATAAATATATATGTATACACATACAATAAAAGGGATGTAGTTGGCATCCCAGCAGATGGGATGTTGGCGTTCAGAATATGGTGGCAAAATCCCAACAGCCGGCATCCAGAATGTTAGTATGGCGGGAAGGGTTAGGGTTAGGCTGCGGTGAGGGAGTGTTAGGGTAACAAGTTAGTTTAATTTATTTTATTCAAAATGTCAGTATTGTGGTGGTTGAGACGCCGCTGTCTGCATTCTGAGTGGTGGCATTCTGTACCCAACCCCAATTAAACATCTCCAGCAGACCCCATATACAATATTGTACAGTATATAAAGAATAGTAGTATATTGTAAACAAAGGGGGTAATTCCAAGTTGATCGCAGCAGGAATTTTGTTAGCAGCTGGGCAAAACCATGTGCACTGCAGGGGAGGCAGATATAACATGTGCAGAAAGAGTTAGATTTGGGTGGGTTATTTTGTTTCTGTGCAGGGTAAATACTGGCTGCTTTATTTTTACACTGCAAATTAGATTGCAGATTGAACACACCACACCCAAATCTAACTCTCTCTGCACATGTTATATCTCCCCTGCAGTGCACATGGTTTTGCCCAACTGGAACTTGGAATTACCCCCAAAGTCATAACATTTTGTGATGTGCTTGCAATATCCTTTATTACTTGAAAAATCCTTGAGTGTTGTCCCTTTTCTCTGTATATGTATAATGATGCAATTTACCTCAGCCTACCTAGTGGCCACCTGCATCTCCCCTCCAGGAGGTGGTGGGGGCTTTGCAGATTAAGGGGCGCTAGGCTGAAGCTTTGCCTAGGGTGCAGAGAGACCTTGCGCCGACCCTGTGTATATGCCGACTGATACCTGGTGCCCAGTCTGATATGTGGTGCCCTTTCCAATATCCAGACCCATTTCTGGTGCTATATAAAAGCACTTTCTAACCCAAGGCTGGGTGGAACCTATGGACCCTGAAGAAGAAATCAAGAGTTATGGAAGACTTACTATTGTTAACTACTGTATGTTTCTTTGAGGTCCATAGGCTCCATAGGGCACCCACCCTGATGCACCTGGCTTATGAGTAATATTATTATATGGTCACTAGTTCTCCTCTTCTAATATGAGTGTGTCTTGTGTTTTCCATTCTACCTTCTCCTTTGTCCTGCTCCTGCCTTGAGATTGTTTACTAAACTGGATAGTCTGAGTCTGGGGGTGGGATACAGGGGAGGAAGGTTTAACTGTTTGGTACCTGGTTCTCTCCAAACCACCTATACCTATACTAATGGGCCCCTACCACTGCAGTCCCCAGGTGGGCCCTTCATGCCCCAGTCCGACACTGGCTGCTAGTCAGACAAGGAAGGTAACACTTGCTGTAGCCCATCACTGCAGTCAGGGAGGTTATGGATCCTTTGCTCCCAGATGCATTGATGTCAATGCAGATTCTAACAGCGCCCTCATGTGAAGGAGTGACCTGAAAGCCTGCAGTGACTTCTGGTGTCTAGCTGTGATCTATAAAACAGGAGGTGCCCAATATTGGGTGCCCCTGCGTGGCCATCCATCCACTAGTAATGGTCCTGGTCATATAGATGATAAGCCATACAGTAGGGATTTTTATGTTTTGGCTTTTTGCATTATTAGGTAAGACAAGATGGAGTAGATTATTTTGTGTCTGGTAATTAGTGGAATCGGGAGAAGATATAGGTCTTGTGCCCTACCCAGATTGTTTCTTTTCAAATATTTTTGTTGTTCTCTTCTAAAATATGTTCTCTATGTGAAGATTTATATCCTACTGCTATATTTATTTTTACTTGTAGCATTAAAGAAACATACTGACGTAGTGAAACAGATGTTAGGCAGCAAGAGGCTAGCAATATGAGGTACAAGGCCACTAGTAAACAAGTGCAACATGTGCTCTGCAGCTGTCCTCAAAGGTCCTTCTCCAAAGCCCTTATTGAGCAAACACCTTCTCTATGCTTTATCTTTATTCTTCAGAATCTTACTGTATGCAGTGCTCCTTCCTTTGCACTGCATTACGGAGTTTACATGGACTCTAATTGAAAATTATATTCCCTCAACTCTTCTTTTATTAATCACTCTCCTCACCACTTCCTTCAACACATTTTGTTAATTATTTCAGTAACCTAGAATTGCTGTTACAAAATACCTTTGGGCACCTGTCATGTGGAATCAGAAACTGGGGTAGGCTGCCCATTGCTATAACTTTGTTCATTTTTAACATAGAGCACAATAATAGACCATACAAAGGAGCCGCAATCCCTTTGTAGGTTCTACACATTCATGCAATATATAGACAGTGACATCCACATCTTTACAACGATCAGATACGTACATTAATTTCCAGTGAGTTTTATTTATTAACATTTACCATAAACCATAGCAATTACTTACAGTAGCAATTAGCTTTCATCTGTCGGGATGTAGTCATGTGACCAGCAGTCGGTAGACCGCCGGTCACTATTAGAGATGAGCGGGTTCGGTTCCCTGAGAACCAAACCCCCCTGAACTTCACTACCCGAGCCCGGATCCCATTCAGGCTCGGGTTTTCCCGCCTGACTCGGAAACCAGAACGAGGCAAGACGTCATCATCCCGCTGTCGGATTCTCGCGGGGTTTGGATTCCATATAAGGAGCTACGCCATTTTTACTCCGGCATTGGAGAGTGCAGAGAGATGACGTGTCTCCGTCCTCAGTGTCCTGCATCAGTTCAGTGTTAGTGTATTGTGCTGCATCAGTCCAGTCACAGTGGTTGTGTCCTCTGCTGCCATATATTCAGTGCTGCTGTATAAGTCCAGTCCAGTGGTGCTGTGTTGCATCAGTTCAGTGGTGGTGTGTTGTGCTGCATCAGTCCAGTCACAGTGGTGGTGTCCTTTGCTGCCATATGTCCAGTGCTGCTGTATAACTCCAGTCTATTGCAGTGGTGCTGTGTTGTCCTGCATCAGTACAGTGAAAGTGTATTGTGCTGCATCAGTCCAGTCACAATGATGGTTTCCTCTGCTGCCATATGTCCAGTGCTGCTGTATAAGTCCAGTCCATTGCAGTGGTGCTGTGTTGCCCTGCATCAGTCCAGTGGTGGTGTCCCTGTGCTGTTGTATATGTCCAGCAGTACTGCCGTATATGTTCAGTGATACTGCTGTATATGTATATTGATACTGCCATATATGTACAGCGGTACTGCCGTATAAATCCAGTGATCCTGCCGTATAATTCCAGTGATCCTGCCGTAACTTTGCCTACATGAGAATGCATTTGTGTGCGCTCATTTTTCTGAGCATCCACAAAGAAAAGTCACAGTACACAACTAGGGGTATATGCAATTCCGGGCGAATTGCGGCACTTTTTCACCCGTTTTTAAATTCGACACAATTCGACCGTTGAATTCCGGCAGGTGGGTGCCGGAATTCGACATATTCAATAAAAAACGAATTAGACAGTCCCGCTGTCGAAAAACGGCCGATTTGACGGATTTTGATTCGATTTTTAAAAATGTTTAAAAAACGGTAAAAAACCCGAAAGAAATTTGCGTGGGGTCCCCCCTCCTAAGCATAACCAGCCTCGGGCTCTTTGAGCCGGTCCTGGTTGCCAAAATACGGGGGGGGAAATTACAGGGGATCCCCCGTATATTAACAACCAGCACCGGGCTCTGCGCCTGGTCCTGGTGCAAAAAATACGGGGGACAAAAAGAGTAGGGGTCCCCCGTATTTTTTGTACCAGCACTGGGCTCCACTAGCTGGACAGATAATGCCACAGCCGGGGGACACTTTTATACCGCTCCCTGCGGCCGTGGCATTAAATACCCAACTAGTCACCCCTGGCCAGTGTACCCTGGAGGAGTGGGGACCCCTTCAATCAAGGGGTCCCCCCCAGCCACCCAAGGACCAGGGGTGAAGCCCGAGGCTGTCCCCCCCCATCCAAGGGCTGCGGATGGGGGGCTGATAGCCATGTGTAAAAATGTAAAAATATTGTTTTTTTGCAGAAGAACTACAAGTCCCAGCAAGCCTCCACCGCAAGCTGGTACTTGGAGAACCACAAGTACCAGCATGCGGTGGAAAAACGGGTCCGCTGGTACCTGTAGTTCTTCTGGAAAAAAAATACCCAAATAAAAACAGGACACGCACACCGTGAAAATACAACTTTATTTCACACATGCCGACACATACATACTTACCTATGTTGACACGCCGACTCTGGCCACTTCTCCAATGTCGACGAATCCGGGGTACCTGAAAATAAACTTAATACTCACCTAAATCCAGTGTCCTGTGATATTTGTAATCCACGTACTTGGCAAAACAAAAAAACGCATTTAACCGATATACACGGACTGAAAGGGGTCCCATGTTTACACATGGGACCCCTTTCCCCGAATACAGAGACCCCCCGTGACTGCTGTCACAGAAGGTCCCTTCAGCCAATCAGAGAGCGCCACATCGTGGCACTCTCCTGATTGGCTGTATGCACGTCGGAGCTGTCAGACGCGCATCGCACAGCCCCCTCCATTATCTTCAATGGTGGGAACTTTGCGGTCAGCGGTGAGGTCCCCCACCGCTGACCGCAAAGTTCCCACCATTGAAGCTAATGGAGGGAGCTGTGCGATGTGCTGTCTGCCAGCTCAGACGCGCTAAGCCAATCAGGAGAGTGCCACGAAGTGGCGCTTCCTGATTGGCTGAAGGGACCATCTGTGACAGTACTCACAGGGGGTCTCTGCATTCGGGGAAAGGGGTCCCATGTGTAAACATGGGACCCCTTTCAGTCCGTCTGGTTCGGGCATGCGTTTTTTTGTTTTGCCAAGTACGTGGATTACAATAAAAGAACCGGACACTGGATCATGTGAGTATAATTTTATTTTCAGGTACCCCGGATTCGTCGACATTGGAGACGTGGCCAGAGTCGGCGTGTCAACATAGGTAAGTATGTGTGTCGGCATGTATGTAATAAAGTTATACTTTCACTTTGTCTGTGTCCTGTTTTTATTTGGGTATTTTTTTTTGCAGTAGAACTACAGGTACCAGCGGGCCTGTTTCCCCCCCGCATGCTGGTACTTGTGGTTCTCCAAGTACCGGCTTGCGGGTAGCTTGCTGGGACTTGTAGTTCTTCTGCAAAAAAATATTCTTACATTTTCAACAAGGCTATCAGCCCCCCATCCGCAGCCCATGGATGGGGGGGACAGCCTCGGGCTTCACCCCTGGCCCTTGGGTGGCTAGGGGGGGACCCCTTGATTGAAGGGGTCCCCACTCCTCCAGGGTACCACGGCCAGGGGTGACTAGTTGGGTGTTTAATGCCACGGCCGCAGGGAGCGGTATAAAAGTGTCCCCCGGCTGTGGCATTATCTGTCCAGCTAGTGGAGCCCGGTGCTGGTACAAAAAATATGGGGGACCCCTACTCTTTTTGTCCCCTGTATTTTTTGCACCAGGACCAGGCGCAGAGCCCGGTGCTGGTTGTTAAAATACGGGGGATCCCCTGTCATTTCCCCCCCCCGTATTTTGGCAACCAGGACCGGCTCAAAGAGCCCGAGGCTGGTTATGCTTAGGAGGGGGGACCCCACGCATTTTTTTTTCTGATTTTTACCTCATTCCATTAAAAAAACAAAACAATTTAATATAGAAATAATACTTGTGCCTCCTAAATAGACAAATCAAGCACCTAATCCCTTCTAATATAAATAGATATGCTATTACCAATAAAAAAAACACCAAAAAAAACATGTTTTTGAAAAAAAATTATTAGATTCCGCCAGCAAAGTGTGGTGGATTGAAAATGACGAATTTACTGTCTAAAAGCACTGTTGTCGAATTCACAATCTTCAATTGAATATACTTTTGTCAAAATGCCGCATTTGTACCATTGCAGAAATGTCGAATTTGACAAATGTCGAATTTCAAAAAGTCGAATTTGGAAAGTCCGTTTTTTTGACGAAAAGTACTGAATTGCATTGTCGATTTTTTTTCAGGAATTCGACCGCAATTGCATATACCCCTAAGTGTTCATCCAGCTCTGCGTCAGTCACACAGGGACTGATTCGGAGGAGTACATAAAGTGTCTGTTGCTGCAGCTCCAGAAGCCGATGTATTACCTTATGTTAAAATGAAAATAGATAGAGCTAAAATGAAGGTTTGTGTATCTGCAAGCAAAAACTGTGTCGCCCTTTGATTTTATGCCAGCTGCTGCTACTGTCAATATTAGTATCGGCACTTGCACAGTCCCATGCGAGGTGAAAGAGATCTGTTAAAAGCAGGGCTTTTCCATGCACTTGCATTGCTGCCTCCGCAAAACGCCAAATTTTAGAGAAAGACTGATGCACCCAACTTCCATATAACTCAGAAAAGGAGACAGATATGACAAAAGGCATACAATTGCATCTGTACAAGTGCTTCATGCAAAAACTTTGCACACGAGAACAGAGATCCATCCAACTCAAATCATCATCCCTGTGTGCAAGTAAACTAAGAATTAATGGATGCTATGTTTTTTTTCACAAAATTGGAATGTTTATATTCAGATATGTTAGGGACCCAACCACAAGATAAGCTCAGCATGGGGAGGCATTTGATATGCCGGCTGTCGGGATCCTGGCATTCACCATACCGACGCCGGAATCCTGACAGCCATTATACCGGCAACTATTCTCTCCCTTGGGGTGTCGACGACACCCCTGGAGGGAGAATAAATAGCGTGGCGCGCTTAGCGCACAATCGTGTCCGCAGCATGGCGAGCACAGCGAGCCTGCAAGGGGCTCTTTTGCGCTCACCCCACTGCCTGCATGCCGGTGGTCGGGATCCCGGCACTGGTATTCTGGGAACCGGTATCCCAAGCGCCGGCATAACATACTACACCAATCCTGTGAATGAAAAGAACATTAGTTGTGATCACCACATTGCATACTTTTTCTACAGGGAAAATATATCAAAACAATACGTTTAATATTAAAGGTTTTGTGAGAGCTCTGTGCAGGTCTGTAAATAGTTAAATAGGCACAAGACATGTGTCATCAACATCATAACAAAGATATAGAATAATGTATTTTACCAATAAATCCAACTAGCATATTCATGTTTCCTATACATGTGTGAGTAATCATAACATGAATATTGAACTCATTATTATATCGCTGCTATGTTCCAGTTTAACGACATCACATTTATAAAATTAATTAACAAATTGGAACAAACGAGGCAATTAATGCAGTTCTAAAACCACTCAGCATACTCACAAAGGAAGAGTGGTGTGCAAGAAAGATTTCTTAAAATGATTTTCTGTGAGTCAGTCTGCTACTGTGCAGCTGTTATTAATTTAGTATTTCCCAGCTAACAGATTACATGAAAATGATATGCATTTTCTGTTTCAGTTTTCATTCCTATTTATTTTAATAAACCATTTTTCGTTTGTATTTCTGTATGTCAATTTGTTACACTTTTTATAAAATAACCATTGTAGCTTTCATTATCACGTTACATTTCTTTTAATAATGCTCTGTTCTTAAAACATTCACATGCCAAATAAGCCAGGTTTTTATAAAGGTAAATTTAATGCACGTAATTGTTTGGTTTACAATAATTGATTAAATTAGGTTTACTGTACTGTAGATTGTATATTGGGATGAGTCAGGGAGTAATAACTCATTTCTACACATGCCAGATATTTTGGTTTTGCTTAAGTCTTTCACACCCATAAGTCACACATGCCCAGGTGGGTCTTATCATAAAAAAAGACCTGCATAACCCAATTTAGCTTCAACATGAAGTCATCCTCTTAAGGAAACTATTGCGGTATCAAAGGTATAAGAACCACAAAAGTATTTGGTGAAAGTGAAGTTTTAAAAAAAGCCTGGAAAATATCAGACACTTTCATGTATGAAGCCGTTTCAAAAAAGTGTTTAACATTATTTAGGGGAATATGTACTGAAAAATGCAAAGCCACTTTTAAATGGTACATCGGAGCAGGGATAATCAGGGATTACCGTATCTCCATATATGCTAAGTGTAACTGTCAGGGACAGTGGTAGCAGTAACCTCTGACCCTGCGAGTTACATCCCAGTGGTATAGTAGGAGTCGTTTACATTTTTGCAAGACTCCTCCTGGGAAACTGGTACTGCTCATAGGCACAGTGTGAGCTTCCAGAATCTGCAGGAGAGGGATCCTAAAATCTCTCTTCTCTGAATATGCCAACATCTGAGCATGGAGTAAACCAATGGGACCAAATATGCCAACATCTGAGCATGGAGTAAACCAATGGGACCAAACTAAGTTTGGTACATAGGGTTCAGACCATAGTCCCCATTGATAATAATGGAACTGTAGTCTGCATACATAGTGAGCTTTTTGCAGGAGATATATCATTTACAAATGAATGCCTTTAAATTTGTTAGATCAAACAAGTACAACACACAATAGTATTTCCTTCACAGTATATTTAGTTTCTGCCAATATTTAGATCACATAATTGTTCTTTAAAAATGTCCAGTGTTAATTTTGACAAGGGTTTTAAATTTAGTTTTAGTCTTAGTCACTATGTCACTCATTTTAGTCTAATTTTAGGGCCTAAAGTATCTGAAGCAGCTTCTGATTCCTTACTGCTCTACTCGATTACTGTGATCTGCAGAAGAAGGACTACTAGCAGTACCTAGAATGTCCCTGAATTTATCTGGGAGTCGAGCTTTCAGCTTTGCGACCCCAACTCTATGGAACTTACTTCCCTGCACAGTTCGAGAGTACCCCACTCTAGAATCCTTCAAAAATACACTCAAGACTTTCCTGTTTACTCAGCAATTCACTAATGTCTCTTCATAAGCTTGTATTGTATTTTGTTTGATAATGGCAAATGTAAAGCATTTTGAGTCCTATTGAAAGAAAAGTGCTATATATAAATTACATTATTGCTGTTACTATTACAGGTTGAGTATCCCATATCCAAATATTCCGAAATATGGAATATTCCAAAATACGGAATTTTTGGAGTGAGACTGAGATACCTTTGTTTTCTGATGGCTCAATGTACACAAACTTTGTTTAATATACAAAGTTATTAAACATATTGTATTAAATGATCTTCAGGCTGTGTATATAAGGTGTATATGAAACATTAATGAATTGCGTGAATGTCCACACACTTTGATTAATGCACAAAGTTATTAAAAATATTTATTAAAATTTCCTTCAGGCTGTGTGTATAAGGTGTATATGAAACATAAATGTATTATGTAAATGTGCTTAGACTTAGGTCCCATCGCCATGATATCTCATTATGGTATGCAATTATTCCAAAATATGGAAAAACCCGATATCGAAAAATACCTCTGGTCCCAAGCATTTTGGATATGGTATACTTAACCTGTATTATTATTATTATTATTATTATTATTATTATTATAAACCATCTTGATTAAAAGAACACTTAATGTTTGTTAGATAATTAAAATATTTTATGTGTAATACATTATTCTACTAACACAATTCAGTTTAATATAATAAAATAATATGTAATACACTTTTAATTTATTATTGTTGTAGCATATAGTCCATTTGAATGTATCTAATAAAATAGCACTTTAGAATATATATGTAAAATATAATAACCTATAAGGGACTCTAATTACATAATACTGCAAGTCTGCAATGTCCAACAGCTGTGAGCTACAAATCAAGGCTTCAGAGATGCTTTGTACAACAATCACGCAGCAATCCATTATCTCCAAGCAACACCTAGCAGCACTTGCTTAGTTTGAGAAATGCAAATACAAATCAGTAAAAACATACTGTAGAAAGCAGTGGACACAGAGAGCATTCTAATTAAAAGAGTTTAGCATTATTAAAATGAGTGTAGTCTATACTTTGGTGTAAAAGCAATTACATTTAAAAAGAGCTAACAACCTAAAGGGGGTACTCACGGAGAGATCGCTGCTTAAAATCTAAGCAATCTGACTAGATTGCTTAGATTTTAAGCAGTGATCTCTCCGTGTGTACCCCTCACAGCGATAGCGATGCGCAGCCCCGCTATCACTGGTGCTAGATTGGCCTGCATGCAGGCAAATCTAGCGGGTCGCTCACTTCACCCGGTGGGTGAAATGAGTGCCCCCCTCCCTGCTCAGCACACATCGCGCTGTGCTGAGCGGGGGGAGAGATGTGTGCTGAGCGGTTCGCTCAGCACACATCTCTCCCCACATCTGCCAGTGAGTACTGGCCTTAAGTGGAATGAGGAATGTAAATTAACGTTGTGGGATACATGTAAGAAACTATGTGCACATCTGTAAAGGAAACAAGTAAGAGGGGGAATTAGAAACAATTGCACTTAAAGGTCAATACGATATCATAGGCATTACGGAGACATGGTGGGAAAATTCTCATGACTGGACAGCAAATTTGGAAGGATATAGGGCCTAATTCAGACGTGATTGCAAAAGCAAAATTGTTCTCTAATGGGCAAAACCATGGCCCTCATTCCGAGTCGTTCGCTCGGTATTTTTCATCGCATCGCAATGAAAATCCGCTTAGTACGCATGCGCAATATTCGCACTGCGACTGCGCCAAGTAATTTAACAATGAAGATAGTATTTTTACTCACAGCTTTTTCATCGCTCCGGCGATCGTAATGTGATTGACAGGAAATGGGTGTTACTGGGCGGAAACACTGCGTTTTATGGGCGTGTGGATGAAAACGCTACCGTTTCCGGAAAAAACGCAGGAGTGGCTGGAGAAACGGAGGAGTGGCTGGGCGAACGCTGGGTGTGTTTGTGACGTCAAACCAGGAACGACAAGCACTGAACTGATCGCACAGGCAGAGTAAGGTTGAAGTTACTCAGAAACTGCAAAGTAGTTTGTAATCGCAATATTGCGAATACATCGGTCGCAATTTTAAGAAGCTAAGATACACTCCCAGTAGGCGTAGGCTTAGCGTGTGTAACTCTGCTAAATTCGCCTTGCGACCGATCAACTCGGAATGAGGGCCCATGTGCACTGCAGGGGGGGCAGATATAACATTTTCAGAGAGAGTTAGATTTGAGTGGGTTATATTGTTTCTGTGCAGGGTAAATACTGACTGCTTTATTTTTACACTGCAATCTAGATTTTAGTTTAAACACACCCCACCCAAATCTAACTGTCTCTGCACATGTTATATTTGCCCCACCTGCAGTGCACATGGTTTTGCCCATTAGAGAACAATTTTGCTGCTGCGATAAGGTCTGAATTAGGCCCTTACTCTTTTCAGGAGAGATAGGACAAACAAAAAGGGAGGAGGTGTATGTCTTTATGTTAAGCCATTTATAAAACCGTATTTAAAGGAGTTTATTTACGAGGGTACTGGAGGTAACGTGGAGTCATTATGGGTTGAGATTTCTAGTGGGGGGAAAGATACAAAAAAATCTATTAATAGGGACAAACCACCAGATATTAGTGTGACTGAAGAATTACAACTCTTGCAGCAAATCGAAAAACCTGCAGAACTGGGGAAAGTTCTAATCATTGGGGATTTGAATTATCCAGAAATAAATTGGAACATGTAAAACAGCTATGGGATGCTAAAAGAACACTACTTGTCTCAGGTAATCAAGAAACCAACTAGACTTAGGACTATACTGGATCTAGTACTAACAGGCTTGGACTGGCCCACAGGGGTACAGGGGAAACCACTGATGGGCCCCACTGTCTAGGGGGACACCTCCTCCTCTAAGGATCAGGTTCCAAACTGTGCACTTGAATTATACATTATACATATGTTACTTTATACTGGATTATGGTGTATTTTATACAGTGCATTGCTGTTATTAATCTGTTATTAATCTGGTACATTGTCATGCATGCAGCAGCGGAATTGACTGTATATATTTATGAAGGGGCCCAGGCCTTGCACTCTCTAATGGTTAGTCAAACCAATGTGATGGGTGCAGACTGGCCACACCCCTATACATGAGTTCCTACCACTGCATTCCTCCGGTGGGTCTTACTTGCCTCAGTACGACACTGAGTAATAACCAATAATGTTGAGATTACATCAAATATTAAGGTAGGGTAGACCTTGGTAAATAGCGATCATAATGTGAACAGATTCAATATTAGCTTTCAAAAACATCATTATAAGGGTCAAAGTAAGATTTTTTACTTTAGAAAAGCTAATTTCATCATGCTGAAATGAGCACTAAAGGACATTATTTGGGAAATTCTATTTCATGGTAAGAATACTGCTGACATGTGGGATGCTTTTAAAATGTTGCTCTATAAGTACACTCATATGTTCATTCCTATGGGCAGCAAACGCAGGAGTATTAGATTAAAACCTATGTCGCTTAATAAAAAGGTTAAGGAAGAAATGGATAAAAAGAGGTGTGCTTTCAAATCGTTTAAATCCAACTGTAAAACAGGTTCATTCCAGTACTACAAGGAATGTAACAAAAAATGTAAAAAATAATTCAGAATGGCTAAAATAGAAAACAAAAAGTGAATCGCCACGGAGAGTAAAACAAACCCTAAAAAGTTTTTTAAGTTTATAAACGGTAAAAGGTTAAATAAGGAAAATATAGGACCATTAAAGGGCGAGTTGGGTGTCTTGATAAATGATGACAAAGCAGATTTATTGAACACATTTTTTTCATCCGTGTTTACTAGAGAGGACCAGTTGGTGGGAGTAGTGCACAACAAAAGCTGTGATAATGTACCATTGCTAAGTACTTTGTTAAATGAGGAAGTAATCTGGGAGAGACTAAATAAAATTAAGATAAATAAATCTCCAGGTCCAGAGGGACTTCACCCAAGGGTGCTTGTAGAGCTTAACTCACAACTAGTAAGACCTTTATATTTGATTTTCTATGATTCAATTACTTCAGGCATGATACCGAAGGACTAGCGAATAGCAGAGGTAGTCCCAATATTTAAAAAGGGAATTAAATGTCATCCAGGAAACTATAGCCCAGTAAGCTTGACATCTATAGTGGGGAAATTACTGGAAGGTATAATAAGGGATAGTGTTCAGGAATACCTGGAAACCTCTAAGGTTATTAATAATTAGCTTCTATGAGAAAGTGAGCAAAAATATTGATCAAGGCAATGGATGTGGTCTATTTAGACTTTGCAAAAGCCTTTAACACAGTGCCACATATGAGATTGATTTTCAAATTTTGGGCGGAATGTACTAACCTCTCCTGCTTCAGAAACACCCCTGTATGCGCTCCCGTTTCTTTCTCCACACTAACTGCTCCCCACCGACTGGCTGGCGCTGCCTGTCACTCCCCTGTAGTTTTCTCATCTCTCGTTATACCTCCTCACCGCCGCGGCCACTCTGGACTCTATGTTGTCTCTTGCACATGCGCATATGACACAGCCTTCCGTCATGCGCACACTGGACTGAGTTCCGGCGTCCACATTGTGGGGGGGAAACAATAGCCCTAAATCTGAAACATAAATTTTAAATTAACTAAAAAAAAAATTATACACTTTGACAGCCATGCAACTTGTGTAGATGAATGTGTCCACTGACTGACCTGACCAATCAGCATTAGGTCAGTATTGACAGTGGTACAGAGTGTAAGATGTCACAAAATAGTGTCCTGCTGTGCTGCTGTGTGATCTGCACCTGAAGTCCTCAGTCACATAGCCCCTGGGGGCTGGTGGGTGCAGCCAAGGTGTGGGGAACCAATGGGTGTGTGGGCACATATCGTGACAGCCAGCATGACAACTTATTGGCACAGTCACTCAGAGTCGTTGGAGAGGTATATAACTTTATGACAGTAAATAATTAGATATGTGCTAATATATGCAATTAGTAACTCAAAGGTTAGCTGTCCCATTAAGAGCTGTCCTTTGCGATATTGGAACTTCCGTGTCTCAGCCCCAGGAGTCCCTCTGCACATGTGCGTAGTGACTTGGCTGCCATGGTTGCAGGAGAGAGAGGGGGGGGTGGTGCTACGAGTGACCCAATTGGTTGGATTCTTCTCAGAGGACACTGCGGAGAGAAGCCCATAGGCTAATGGCAACAACAGCTGGCGTTACACACCACATCTAAGCCCGAGAGTGCATCCCGTTATGGTGCTTTGTGCATGTGGCAAATGCTGGCAAAGTCCAAAAATTGCAGTTCTGAGGGTTTTGACAGCAATTTCCATTCAGTACATCCCGCCCTGTGGCTGAGGAACAAACAGTGTGTGAGCAGTGGCGTAACTAGGGCCCCGCAGCCACTGCGATCACTTGGAGGTGCAGGGCTGCGGGGGCGCCGCCGCCACTGATTGTGCTGTTTTGGGAAGGACACGGAAGGCACAGTGCGCGCCTCTCCTGTGTGTCCCTCCTGGGTCTCCGGCGGCAACGGCGTGTTTGCTAAATGAACTGCCAGTTCGTGAGCTCTGATTGGCTCACGAACTGGCAGTTCATTTAACAGACACGCCGCTGTCGGCGGAGACTCAGGAGGGACACATAGGAGAGGCGCGTATTGTGCCCTCCATGTCCTTCCCAAAACGCACTGCAGCAGGGGGGGGTGTACCTGGCTCTGGTGGAGCATATTTGGCACTGGGGGGTATATCTGTACCTGGCACTGGGGAGAGCATATTTGGCACTGGGGGGGGTATATTTGTACCTGGCACTGGGGAGGCATATTTGGCACTGGGGAGTATATCTGCACCTGCCACTGGGGGAGCATATGTGGCACTGGTGGGGTATATGTGTACCTTGCACTGGGGAGCATATTTGGACTGGGGGGTATATGTGTACCTGGCACTGGGGGAGCATATTTGGCACTGGGGGGTATATGTGTACATGGCACTGGGGGGGGGGCATATTTGGCACTGGGGGGGTATATGTGTACCTAAAACTGGGGGGGATATTTGGCACTGGGGGGTATATGTGTACCTGGCACTGGGGGGCATATTTGGCATTGAGGGGGTATATGTGTACCTGGCACTGGGGGCGCATATTTGGCACTCGGGGAGGTATATGTGTACCTGGCACTGGGGGGGTGGGCATATGTGTACCTGGCACTGGGGGGGGGCATATTTGGCAATGAGGGGGTATATGTGTACCCTGCACTGGGGGGGCATGTTTGGCAATGGGGAATATATCTGTACCTGGCACTGGGGGGCATAATTGGCACTGGGGGTATATGTGTAGCTGGCACTGGGGGGGGGTGCAAATTTGGCACTGGGTGTATATGTGTACCTGGCACTGAGGGGGCATATTTGGCACTGGGGGCATATGTGTATCTGGCACTGTGGGGGAATATCAGGCCTAGCAACAAGCATTACCCCCTGGTTACATGCACAACACCCAGCTCATGAAATCCCTGGCAACAAGCATTACCCCCTAGCAACGAGTATGACACCCAGTGCATGAAACCCCTGGCAACGAATATTACCCCCTGGCAACAACTTGGAACCCAGCACTGATATCTCTGACAACAAGCATAACACCCAGCATATGAAACCCTTGGCAACTAGCATGACACCCTGAGCATGAAAACCCCTGGCACCATGCGTAGAACCAAGAGCATGAAACCCCTGGCAACGAGCAGGTAATTTAAAAGTAATTAGAAGCCTTACTGTAGGACTTAATGTGTAATGGGCATTGCGGTGTGTGGCATAATGTATCACGGACATTGCGGTGTGTGTCATAATGTGTCACAGGCATTATGGTGTGTGGTATACTATATCACGGGCATTGTGGTATGTGGTATAATGTCTTTGGGGCATTGCAGTGTGTGGCATAATGTATAACGGGCATTGCAGTGTGTGGCATAGGGTATAACAAGTATTGCTGTATGTGTCACAGGCATTACGGTGTTTGGTATACTATATCACGGGCATTTTGGTATGTGGTATAATGTCTCAGGGGCATTGCAGTGTGTGGCATAATGTATAACGGGCATTGCGGTGTGTGGCATAGGGTATAACGGGCATTGCGGTATGTGTCACAGGCATTACGGTGTGTGGTATACTATATCACGGGCATTGTGGTATGTGGTATAATGTCTCAGGGTCATTGCAGTGTGTGGCATAATGTATCACGGACATTGCGGTGTGTGTCATAATGTGTCACAGGCATTGTATGTGCTATAATGTATCAGGGGCATTGCAGTGTGTAACATAATGTATAACGGGCATTGCGATGCGTGTCATAATGTGTCACAGGCATTACGGTGTGTGGCATAATGTGTCAGGGGCATTATGGTGTGTGGCATATTGTGTCATGGGCATTATTGTGTGTGGCATAATGTGTAAGGGCCATTGCAGTATGTGGCATAATGTATAAGGGACATTACTATAAGGAGGAAAAATGACAAATAATGTAAGGGGCATGAATCAGGATTATTTTTTTCCTGTGGTGGCCAACGTCTGGGCGTGCAGGTTGCAAAACTGGGGTATAAGGTAGTCTTTTCCTGTAATACCACGCCCCTTTATGCAAAACCACGCCCATTTCAGCAAGGACACAACCCTTTTTGGTGACCTCATTAGTCGGGCAAATCCCTAACATTTTGGGGGGGTAGAAATCTAAGGCGCGGGACACCCCAAAATGAAGCAGCTGAGTGACCCCAGGGCAACACTTAAGTGAAAAACATATAGTGAAAAAAGTGAAGAGAGGTTAGTGAGAGAGGCTGCTGAAAACAGCAGGGGTAAATTAGTGAGAGGAAACGAGGTGAGAAATAAGGTAGTGAGAGGTAAAGTAGTGAGAAGCAGAGCCGGATTAAGAGCATGGGGGGCCCGGGGCACTTAAGACAGAGGGGCCCCTATTCAAGAGAAGGGAAGGGGGGGGGTTGCGCTACTGTACCCGCCAACCGCACAGACAGCTGAGCGACGGCTCAGCTCTCCAATCATGTATGAGTGAAGCAGCCTGCCACTCAGCCATTGGGGCAGACTACTTCAGTCATACATTATTGGACAGCTGAGCCGTCGCTCAGCTGTCCTGTCTGTACGGCTGCAGTGTGGACGAGAGCGCAGCACCACAGATCGTATCGGAAGAGAGATCCGATCTGTGGTGTGACAGGGGGCCCTTTTGGAAAGGGGGGCCCGGGGTACGTATCCCCGGGACCCCCCCTTAATCCGGCTCTGGTGAGAAGTAATGGTGGGAAATGAGTTACATTGAAACAAAACACACGATAGGGATGAAAGTAAATATGAAAATAAATGTTAATCTGTGTTGCTCCTGAGGCCAAACAGCCACAGCAGTCCAGTGACGTGCGGTGCGGTCAGAGGCTGGGGAGGCACAAATGGTGGAGGCTCTCAGTGCCAGGAGCCTTTCTCACCCCCTACACAATTTAACTCTTATGTCCCTGCACTACATCCATGCAAACACAGGGAGAACATACGTACAATAATAGCCAAGTCACAGCCATCACCCTAGTGTTGTGAGTAAACTGGAGCGGTGAGGTGCCCCCCTATTGCCTCCTCACCTGCAGAAACACAGCTGGCCTGGTGCAGCAGGTTACACAGGACAATACAGTCATCAGTAATATTGTCAGCAGCACCTGGGGAGGGAGGGAACTCAATACAGATGTCACACACATACATACACACACAGAGTCCTGTCCCCACACTCACTACAGATTACACACACACACGGTCTTGTCCCCACACTCGCTACAAATTACACACACACACACACACACACACACACACACACACACACACACACAGTCCTGTCCCCACACTCACTACAAATGATACACACATAGACACACACACACACACACACACAGTCCTATCCCCACACTCACTACAGATTACACACACACACACACACACAGTCCTGTCCCCACACTCACTACAAATGCTACACACATAGACAGACACACACACACACACACACACACACACACACACACACAGTCCTGTTCCCACACTCACTACAAATGCTACACACACACACAGTCCTGTCCCCACACTCACTACAAATGTTACACACACACACACACACACACACACACACACACACAGTCCAGGTTCTGGCTGCTACTTACCCCAGTCACTGTGCACGGGTGGCTGCTGCTGGCACAGCGGGTTCCCATTTCCCTCCTCCCCTGCCATGCTGCTCAGCTTCGGTGTCTGTCTTCCTTCACTTCCTGGATTGGTCACATGACCAATCCAAGCTGTCCATCAGAGCTCACACATGCCCCCACTGTGAGGCTTGCCTCACATTTCTCTGTTCTATGTGGTCTGATTGGCCGCTGTGTAGCCCCACCCATCTGTACAGTCTACGACAGTGTGAGAGATGAGGCTGAGCTGTAGCTGCCTCATCTCTATCTCTCCCTGCAATTAAAGGAGCTCTGCAACCGTGGTAAGATTTATCTATAAAGATGATTGCATTAGTACAAAGAAGATGCTTATACTGCAAATTATAAATATCTTCTTTGTGTTCTTCCAATCGTTTTTATAGTGAGAACTCTGAGCATGATAGAGAGCATAACAGGTGAGGCTCTGCCTCCCCTGACTGCACGTCCCTGCAGCAGTCCAGCAGTCATGGGGGACCCACACCCCAGAAATCCACCCCCCCATCTGATAATCCGATATACATTTGTGCAGGACTCACCTTGCTCTGCATGCAGTCTAAAAAATGTCAGGAACCTAATTAAATCCAATATATAGGACAGGTGGGCATGGGTACTACCACCAGGCAGAAGGGGTCTCTGGCCTTCTATTGTGTATGTAAATTCACAACATTAGGTATACAGGGGAGAGGTCCTGGGGTGCACACTGGTATTGAGAGGTAATGAGGACACCTAGACGCGGTGGGCAAGCTGTTACTTATGGCCATAACTATGCGAAGAACCTCGCTCAAAATGCAAAATTTTATTGCAATGATTATTATTAATAAATTGGTAGTGTTTGAATTGTGCACCTGCAACCTTTGTCTTTGTATGCAGTACTACTGAAAGGTCTCCGCAGGGTCGCACCTCTCATTACCGGTGTGCACCCCAGTACCCCTCCCCTGTATACCATTTGTGAGGAGAAGTTGGTAGAGGTAGGGACATTAATAATCTAGGTAACTCTTCCTTGTTGCATCATTTGCAATGAGTTCATGCAAGTTATTTAGCAAAATCTGATCCTGGTCACACCTGCCCCGTGTCCTCCATTTCCAACATTGTGGGCCCAATTTTGTAAAGTTTTTTTGTACATTGTATGTCACTCCCACAGTGTTTCTCACTATTAATTGGTTGAACACAGAGAATTTTTGTTTACAACGAGGCACTAGACAGGATTGTCACCTTTCCCCCTTCTCTTTAATTTAGCTTTAGACCCTCTTATTCGTCATTTTTACTTGAATATCATGTGGTGTGGGGTTGAGATTGGCCTTCATGTTTTATAGGTGTCAGCGTAAGACCTTGTGGTCTCCAGCTTATTGTTGAGCCCCTAATGTTGGAGGTTTAAGTCCAGGGGGCCCGCTAAGTACCAGTATGCATATCAAGTACTAAGGGAACAGCGGAGGGTTGCTATTGCAGAAGACCCTTTTGAGGGCTCTAGGGGTCTCACACACATAGTGCTGGAGTTCCCTAACAGATGCTGACTTTAACGTTTTGGCCAAAGCTATTAGCAAGTTCATCTGGTCGGATAAAAAGTCCAGAATATCTTTATTTAAATAGCGTCAGCTTCCAACACTCATTAATCTCCCATGTATTAGAAGTTATGTCCTAGCCTCAAATTATTTCTATGCTATGGATTGGCTCTGAGACTCTGATACCTTTACTAATACTAGCAAAGAACAGGCCTTCTGTCTGAAAATTCTGCTCCTTAGTCTTCTGCATGTGAGACCTTCAGCATTCCCTCCTTCAGTTACTAATAACCATTGCTAACTACTACTTTTTGTTGCATGGCGATTGCCTGCGCTAGGATGGGTGTCTCCGCTCATGACATTGTTTTTCTTCCTTTACTTCATAATACTGGGTTTCAGGGTACCTCTGTTCTATTTCAACCTTATTATACTTGTGGAGCCTTCAGGGTGTTTGCTTAATTTATCAGCTTCTAGACCAACAGACCCTTAAACTGCTCTCTCATAAACATTTGGGTGAGGTGTTTCCTCACCTTCATATTCCTTTATTTGCATACTATCAAATTCATAGTTATGTTGCTAAATAACTTTCCAAATTAACCAACACTGATAGAGGACATGAGCTTGTTGGTGTACCACACCACATTTGTGTGATGCCCTGGGGTGGTATGGCTGGGGTGATTTCGGGGTGCTCTGTGCCCTGGAGGCGAACCCCTATAATGTTAGGGACCTGTCCGACGGGGTAACTGTGAAGCAGATGGGCAGGCTCATATATTGCCAATATATGCCAATTATCTCAGAAATGAAAGTTGTTATAATTATAATTTAATGATGTATGGTGCACCTGCACCCTTGTTCCTATATTGTAGTACTAAGTCCCAGCAAGGTAGCACATCCCATTATAAGAAGCTAGGGTGTGCAGTCCAGGCCCCCTCTCCACAATAGACCTCCATTGGGTCATCATCTTTTATTGGCTACATTTGCCGAAGTGGGAAAGAAGACAGTCTTATCCAAATGGATATCCTCAGACATTTCAACTTTAACTTTATAAATGCATCGACTCTCCTATTTATTCCACATGGACTGGCTGGAAATGGCATTTAATAGGGAAAAAAGAGCAAAATAGTTCTTTGTGCATACATTACCTACTGTATACCTGTGAAAGAGTCACTCTGCAAGACTGTAGCACTGACCACATTATTCAATTTAGAAATGCTCTCCTTGGGCCGTACACCATTTTGGGTAATATGCTTTTCCTCATTTTATGTTTAGTCTCCTACTCCTCATGGTCTAATAGAAAGCATGTGGTTCTCTCACTCCATCTTTTTTTATTGGTGTCCTTTTCTGTGCATATTGCTTAACATTTGCTGAAATACAATATTGTTTTGATGCACATATGTCTTTATATACATGCATATATTTTTATTGTATTGTGCAGTTCTCACACTTAAAAAAAAATATCTGAATCTGACCCTTTTGGATCCCTCCATCCCTGTTAAGTTCCCTCTGCTGCCCAAGTTCACGCATGTGCACTAGCACTGTCAGACTTGGCAGTGCTACTGTAAGTTCCACTGCTACTTTAGGGATCACAAGACAACTGAGCTTTGAATCAGCTGTCTCCGCATTGGAGCAATGTTGAATTGCTTCATTGATTTTATATATACTGCTGTAAGTAGCAACGAGTTGGATACTAAATTATCGGGGACCACCTGAACCTTGATAATGAATAGGCCCATATACTTAGATAAGCAGGAGAAGTGAAGGAATAGAACAGAGAGCCCGTAATCAGAAGCTTGGTGGATCAGACAAGACGAGAGCCAATGAAGGGGTATAGGAGACAAGGAAGGTATGGAATATGGATACTAGGCAGTAATAGCCCAGGGAGGAGATGAAGGATGTAGTTCAGCTGGTGACATGGATGGAGGGAGATAAGGGACATGAAGAACTGAGGACTTGCTCTTGGAAATTTCAATATGAAGACTGTATCTGCCAAACTATATTTTGTCCTACTTTGTCTTAGCCAAAATACACATACATGATGGTTTCTACTGCACTGAAGAAATAAGTACAACAAATGACTGTCAAAAATATGAAAACATTTACATTTGTGTTTGAGTGTTTGGAATGTGCTCTTTAAGTTTTGTCTGATCTTCTCTGCTGGAAATTTATTGGCCTTAGCGAATCGTCCAACATAAAAGACAAACCTGTATTGGCTTTGAAATTATGACCAGTTTGTACTTCACTAAATCTGTAAAGAAATATTCCCTTTTCAGCCCTTTTGCAGGATTATTAAAGCGTATTTGCCTGCAATTTAACTTTGATTGCATTTATTATAAGAATAATTACATGAACTTTACAGCGTAGGTTAGTAAAACTATTTCCTGTGGTTTGTATCTTCTGTTGTGTTCCAACATGCACAGCATGTGAATGTTTATACAGATGATCATGCAGAGAAGCATCTATGTGAAAATATATATACAGTATACAGCAGAAGATGGATACAAAAGAGAACATCTGTGTAACTGTGAGATTCCAATTATGTGCAAAGCAAAGTTTTCCCCAAAGCTGTGACCTGTTGTCCAATTAAATTTGAAACACAGAGATGAGCGAACTATCAAACAATCTGGTAATACTGGTTTGTATTGTAATAGCCAATAATTTAATATACAACCAGTTTGGCACGATTTATGAATAGATAATCCTAATACTGTAGACTGCTGAGAAATCTTATTTCCAAAGTCACGTACTGTTACTGTATGTGTAACAGAAAATGTTGAGTGAGAAGATAAATTACAACTGCATATGGGAGTTTTACACTCGAAATGGCATGACTTGGTAATGCTATTGGCTCATCCCATATACAGTACATTACAAAAGCTATACAGTAAGGCCCTGTGCATTCAGGCATTCATTTTACACATTTGACATGGGTCTACAAAATTCAGTAATAGCCTGATATGTAAATTAGTAGTGGATTAATAAATATATATATATATATATATATATATATATATATATATTCAAGAGTGCCATGAAATTCTATATGGAAAATAGCAAATCCTAAAAGTATAAGAAAAGTGCAAACTTATAACAGTGTTACGTTATGTTTTTTTCACCCTGCCAGCCGACTAGTCCTCCTGTAATTCAGCCTTATGCATCACTTCTGATCTTCATAGCACTCAAACATTGCAAATAAATCACCTAGGCAAACAGTGGGTGAAAAATTCAATCTTTTATTACACTGTATAGAAATATCTACTTGAACAAATGCCACAATACTAGTTAATTCACTTTACTGTAAATTCCAACTCATATACATTACCAGTGTCTTTGTACCATTCACTTTGATGTGCAATTTAGGCTGCTGAGAAACACTCTTCACTTCTCTTCCCAGATGGCTGGGACTGAGCTCAATGGGGGTCATTCTGAGTTGATCGCTCGCTAGCAACTTTTTGCAGCACTATGATCAGGTTAAATCTCGCCAAAACTGCGCATGCACCGCAATGCGCAGGCACGTCGTACGGGTACAATGAGGATCGGTGCTGGGCGATGGATTTAACAAAGAATTCATTTGCACAGCCGATCGCAAGGTGATTGATAGAAAGAGGGCGTTTGCAGGTGTCAACTATTTTCTGGGAGCGTTTGCAGGACAGGTGTCTAACGTCAATTCCGGGACCAAAAAGACTGAAGTGATCGCAGCGGCTGAGTTAGTCCAGAGCTACTCAGAAACTACAAAAAACTTTTTAGTGCCATCGGCTGAAAAAGCGTTCACACACTTGCAAAGCGAAAATACACTCCCCCATAGGCGGCGACTATCTGATCGCAGCGCTGCAAAAAGTTGCTAGCGAGCGAACATCTCGGAATGACCCTGTAGTTCTCTTGCATCTTTGGCCCACAAAGAAATCTAAGTTTCTGGAGACTTTGATATCAACACAGCCATGATCCTGGAACATTTCCAATAGGAGTTGTGTCTCCTTGCCTACTAGTCAACACTGTTCTGCAGTAAGTGAGACCGATCTTACATTTCCACTTACCACTGGTAGACCATGGAGTTTCACAGTCCTTAGTTGACTTGTACAGTACAAGCAATTTTAAACATATTTTGGGGCTGTCCAGCAGGCTAACCAATGTATTAAATGCCCTGACACCCCACCTCATCACAGTAATCACTACATGCAGTCGTTTAACCAGAGAAAAAAATGAAAGTTACACTATAATTGAGGGTGCATTTAATTTAGCAGGGATTAATATGGGGAGGCAGTCGTTAGGTCGACAAGCCTTAGGTTGACATACATTGGGTCGACCACTGCAGGTCAACATGCATTAGGTCGACATGGTCACTAGGTCGACGTGTACTAGGTCGACATGCAAAAGGGTCGACATGAGTTTTTCACATTTTTTTTATTTTTTCACCTTTTTCATACTTAACAATCCACATGGACTACAATTGGGAACAGGTACCTGTGCATGTGAGGGGACATGGTGCACTAATTGAGGTTACCCGTCACTTTACGAAGAAAACGACAGCAATAACAGTCAAAAAACGAATGCCGACATTGTACATGTCGACTTAATGACCATGTAGACCTAATGACCATGTCGACCTTCAGTGGTTGACCCAATGTATGTTGACCTAATGAACCACACCCTTAAAATGCAGGATAGTGGTCAATAACGTGACAAGGGTGAGGCCCTTGGGGCAAAATATCTTTATTGGGAGCACTCATGTGACCAGACTGTAATCAGCACCCAAGACTCACCTCCTGGCAGCAGCAAGTAAATAAAATACTGACACATGAAGTACAGTATATAACGCAATGCCTGTCAGACAGGAGGATGGAAGTAATGGAATCCCATCTTTGGTAAGTAAACTACTTGCGGGAACCGGGTTGCAAAATATGGAATGTGGATGGGGAGTTGGGAGGCCTGAAAGAGATGGGGGAAATGGTAATTACAGATAGGGTGGTAATGAGGAGTAACTTAATGACATTAAAGAACATAAAGACTGGATTAAAAGAAGTATGGGTAAGAAGCACAATAAGGAACTATCAGCAGGTGGTAGATACATTTGAGGAAATCAGTAAGCACAATAGAGATGGGGGGCTTGTTAGAAAAAAACAGACAAGGGGATCACTCTAAGGATAATATAGACAAGGAGGGCACTATAAGCAATATACATGGGGGGCACTATAAGGAAAATGTAAACAAGGGGAGCACTATAAGGAATATACAGATATGTGGGGGGGGGGCTCCATACGAAAATACAGACAATGTGGGTCACGTTAAGGATAACACAGACAAGGAGGGCACTATATAGACACATGGGGGCACTATAAGGAATATTTGAACAAGGAAAGCACTACAAGGAATGTACAGATATGTGGGGGCACAATAGGGTAAAAACAGACAATTGGGGGGCACTATAAGGATAATACAGGTGGGCACTACAATAGCCAACGTATGTGTCACCCGAGACAGGTCCTTCATTTGGCACCCAGCCGCCAGTATGCTCCAGTTTCTCCCTGAATATGCACCACAGTGCCCACCCCTGTCTGCCACACAGTGCCTCCTCTTATATGCTCCACAGTGCCCCCTATATCCTGCACAATACCGCCCCTCCAGTGTCCTAGAGTACCCACTTTTTGTGACCAGTTCTTCTACATGCACAGTGCATACACCTCAGAGTGGCTCCCGAGTCCCCTCATTAGCATCATGTACATGATGTGTCATGTAATGCTGCTTAGGGGACTTGCTAGCCAAACTGCCCTATATGCACTGTGCATGCAATACGCAGAGCCATGGCAGCCCCATCCAGGAACAGGTGATTCTGAGCACCTGTTCCCAGCTACTACAGGGTCAGACCAACCCTCGGTGGGGTCCCTGGGTCGCTCACCCTTCATCTGGCCCTGCTCATCACCCAGGGCAGACTGTCTAGGGCAGGGGTGTCAAACTTTGTGCCCGCGAGGCTGCATGTGGCCCCTACTACATCTTTTTGTGGCCCCAGGTAGGTTGGAATGGGGCAGAACTTTGTCCCCGGCGTTCTGCCTCCATCTGCCCGCAGTGACATTGGCCGACTGCCTGCACCCCCCACCAGCACCCATGCGGCAGTGTGAAGCAGGGAACAAGGGAGCCCTGACAGACAGCTGCAGCACTTCAAGCCGCAACCGTGACCGCCAGAGCCCTTAAAGTCGCAGCCCTTCCATCCGGAGCCCTGACGCCCTGAGCACTAAAGTAGCATGCCCATGAAGGAGCATCCTGCTAATATAAGTCTCTGGGGCATGCTGCAGAGGGGATGGGGGTGCTTTTGGAAACATTATGTGTAGCAGGCACTATACTATGGGACAATATATGTAACTGGCACTATATTGGAAGAAATGTGTAACTGGCAGTATACTGGAAGACATTATGTGTAACTGTCACTATAATGGGAGACATTATGTGTAACTGGCACTATACTAGGAGACATTATGTGTAACTGGCATTATATTTGGAGAACTATGTAACTGGCACTATACTTTTGGCATTACTTGTAACCAGCACTATGGGCCTAATTCAGACCTGATCATAGCTGTGCTAAATTTAGCACATCTACGATCAGCTTCCCTGACATGCGGGCAGATGCCCAGCAGAGGGCTAGTCCACCCCACATGTCAGGCCGTACCCCGCCGCACAAGTACAAAAGCATTGCACAGCGGCGATGCTGTTTTACTTGAAAAGTAGCTCCCTACCAGCGCAGCTCCTGTGCGCTGACAGGGAGCTACTCATCGCTGTTCAGATCACATCGGCTGTGTGTGATGTCACACAGCTGCAAAAGGCCGCACCCCGCATGGTCCAGGCACGCCTGCGTTGCCCGGACCGTGCCCCTAAAACGGCGGCCAAATGCCACCAGCCCACTCCCTCCTTCTCAGCAACCACCTCTGCCTGTCAATCAATGAAATACGGAGTAATCTGTTATCCAAAATGCTTCTGGTCCCAAGCATTTTGGAAAAGGAATATTCGACCTGTATATATATAAATACTTTGTTCTTTACATAGTTGAATGTGCTGACAACAAAATCACACAAAAATGATCAATGGAAATCAAATTTATTAAACCATGGAGGTCTGGATTTGGAGTCACACTCAAAATTAAAGTGGAAAAACACACTACAGGCTGATCCAACTTTGATGTAATGTCCTTAAAACAAGTCAAAATGAGGCTCAGTAGTGTGTGTGGCCTCCACGTGCCTGTATGACCTCCCTACAACGCCTGGGCATGCTCCTGATGAGGTGGCGGATGGTCTCCTGAGGGATCTCCTCCCAGACCTGGACTAAAGCATCCGCCAACTCCTGGACAGTCTGTGGTGCAACGTGGCGTTGGTGGATGGAGCGAGACATGATGTCCCAGATGTGCTCAATTGGATTCAGGTCTAGGGAACGGGCGGGCCAGTCCATAGCATCAATGCCTTCGTCTTGCAGGAACTGCTGACAAACTCCAGCCACATGAGGTCTAGCATTGTCTTGCATTAGGAGGAACCCAGGGCCAACCGCACCAGCATATGGTCTCACAAGGGGTCTGAGGATCTCATCTCGGTACCTAATGGCAGTCAGGCTACCTCTGGCGAGCACATGGAGGGCTGTGCGGCCCCCCAAAGTAATGCCACCCCACACCATTACTGACCCACTGCCAAACCGGTCATGCTGGAGGATGTTGCAGGCAGCAGAACGTTCTCTTTGGCGTCTCCGGACTCTGTCACTTCTGTCACATGTGCTCAGTGAGAACCTGCTTTCATCTGTGAAGAGCAAAGGGCGCCAGTGCCGAATTTGCCAATCTTGGTTCTCTGGCAAATGCCAAACGTCCTTGTTGGGCTGTAAGCACAACCCCCACCTGTGGATGTCAGGCCCTCATACCACTCTCATGGAGTCTGTTTCTGATCGTTTGAGTAGACACATGCATATTTGTGGCTTGCTGGAGGTCATTTTGCAGGGCTTTGGCAGTGCTCCTCCTGTTCCTCCTTGCACAAAGGTGGAGGTAGCGGTCTTGCTGCTGGGTTGTTGCCCTCCTACGGCCTCCTCCACATCTCCTGATGTACTGGCCTGTCTCCTAGTAGCGCCTCCATGTTCTGGACACTACGCTGACAGACACAGCAAACCTTCTTGCCACAGCTCGCATTGATGTGCCATCCTGGATGAGCTGCACTACCTGAGCCACTTGTGTGGGTTGTAGACACCATCTCATGCTACCACTAGAGTGAAAGCACCGCCAGCTTTCAAAAGAGACCAAAACATCAGCCAGAAAGCATAGGAGCTGAGAAGTGGTCTGTGGTCACCACCTGCAGAACAACTCCTTTATTGGGGGTGTCTTGCTAATTGCCTATAATTTCCACCTGTTGTCTATTCCATTTGCACACCAGCATGTGAAACTGATTGTCAATCAGTGTTGCTTCCTAAGTGGACAGTTTGATTTCACAGAAGTTTGATTGACTTGGAGTTACATTGTGTTGTTTAAGTGTTCCCTTTATTTTTTTGAGCAGTGTATACATGTTTATTTATTTATTTTTTATTATTATTATTATTATTATTATTATTATTATTATTTTTTACTATTAATATTTTTATTTTAGTTTTTTCTTGCGGTCCGCACAAGACTTAGACCAGGGGCGTTTTAAGAGAGGAGGAGTCCCGTGTTCAGCATCATCCGTTCGGGCCCCCTCCTCTCTGCCCGGAGCGCTGTAGAGTCTGAGCACTAAAGGGCTTAGAGTCTACTGTGCATGCGCAGGTCTCCGGGAAAATGGCCGTTGCGACATTTTCCAGGACACCTGCGCATGCGCAGTAGAGTCTGAGCCCTCTGGTGCTCAGATTCTACAGCGCGGCGCGGTGACCATTTTCCCTGAGATTTCTCTACTGCGCATTAGCAGAACTCCGTGAAAATGGCCGCTGAGCCATTTTTACTGTGTTCTAACAGCACTGCTGGACTTTGGAGGGGTGAGTATTTTAAAAATGGGTGCAGTGTGTGTGGTGGGGGCCCCCTCTGGACTCAGGGGCCCGTGTGCACCGCACACACTGCACCCATAATAGAAACGCCAGTGACTTAGACCTTGATAATTCAGTCCAGTTGGGATTTTGAGCGTGACATGCCTGGTAACAGGATGCAGAGGACACCAGTGATGTCAGAAAAAATATTTATTCATATAACTAGCTGGAGTACCCGGCGTTGCCCGGGATTTTTTAAGAATGTCTGTTTACAAAAATAAATGTAAATATTAAACACACAGTATAAATAACATTGTAGATAGCTGAATACCAGTGCTTCACTACGGGATGAGGATGGTAAATTAGAATGTTAGTTGTTTGTTAATTTACGTTTGTTGGAAATCTAGTATATAGGCATATCTTGCTTCCCTGATGCACTTTGTGTAGTGGCCGGACCCCTTTTTGGTCCCCCAAGGGACCCTGCTCTTCCCACTACACAACTCTCAGTCTGTGGCTTCCTGCTGCCTCCATTCCCCTCCTCACATCATGTCAGTGTCCCTGTGAAATTATCGATTTATTTACAGTTTCTTATATAGCGTAGCACGTTATGTATCTCCTGATATACTCTGTGCTGCTGGGGGACCGTGCTACTTCCACTATATAACTGTCAGTGTGTGGGTTCTTGCTACCTCCATTCCCCTCCTCACATCATGTCACTGCCCCTGTCACATGTAGCCCTGTCATCACTGACATATCATGCATGTCCTGATATAGTCTGTGCTGCTGATCCACCGCTAGGGGTGCTAGTGGTGTGTTACCCCCACAGTGTTTGTTCCCAGAGTATAAGTCATATGTGTAGCAAGTTTGTTGTAAATTGCTCCAGGCATTCCAGAGTTATGCTGTCTGCTGAAAAACTCTGTGCTGCTGCCTCACCCCTAGGGGTGCTAGTGGTGTCTTATCCACACAGTGTTTGTTCCCAGCTTGTAAGTCATATGTGTAGCAAGTTTGTTGTAAATTGGTCCAGGCCTGCGGGAGTTATGCTGTCTTCTGAAATACTCTGTGCTGCTGTCCCACCCCTAGGGGTGCTAGGGGTGTCTAACCCCCACAGAGTTTGTTCCCAGATTGTAAGTCAGATGTGTACCAAGTTTGGTGTAAATTGCTGCAGGCCTTCTACAGTTATGCTGTCTGCTGACATACTCTGTGCTGCTGTCCCACCCCTAGGGGTGCTAGGGGTGTCTGACTCCCACAGTGTTTGTTTCCAGAGTTTAAGTCATATGTGTACCAAGTATGTTGTCAATTGCTGCAGGCATTCCAGAGTTATGCTGCCTGCTGAAATACTCAGTGCTGCTGCCACACCCCTATGGGTGCTAGGGGTGGCTTCACCCACAATGTTTGTTCCCAGATTGTAAGGCATATGTGTACCAATTTTTTAGTACATTGCTCCAGCAATTCCGGAGTTGTGCTGTCTCCTGATATACTCTGTGCTGCTGTCTACCCCCCTAGGGGTGCTAGGGATTTCTAATTGTTTTAGTTGCCTCGCCGTGTTTTAATATGCTCGTATGTAAAATTTCACAATCATAGCTTGTAAACTGTGGATTTGTATAGAAAGACAGAAGAACAGAAGGACAGAAGGATAAATGTTCGCTTTTTTATAGTAGATTAGTGTATGCTGGGAGCAGACACAAATGGGTATTTAACATAGTTTCAGAAAAAGTTGCTTCCCGTCAGACACCATCTAAGTGATAAGCGGTACGTGTGGAGTGGAGATGAGATGAGCAGAGTGATGTTACATATGTGTTCTCATACTGTACAGTGTTCTAGGAAAACACTGTAGCATAGTAATTTGTATGCAGATACAGCCACAGTCACACACAGACTATAGGCGTGCCACATATCATTTTAATCAGCAAAATCTGCTTGTACATCGTATTTGCACCATTTTGCAAATATTATGCACTTTAATGGAAAAGGTCACACGAAAAGAGGCTCAGCTCTACCAAGTCATGCCACAGCATGGTGTGACTAGAAGAGCTGTTTAACATGCAGGGAGACTAGATGTACAACTTACCAGTGGTGGGATTCAGCCGGTTCTGCAGAAACGATGCCTAATGTTAAGTATGGTTCTGAGAACCGTTTGCTAATGAGCGCCGCCCACACACCCGCCCGCCAGCACAGACCGGCGACAGCAACAGGGCCGATGTTCTCTGTTTGTGTACCACTGCAAAGTTCCTCCGCGACCGGCCTTGGCCTGCTGACTCCTCCTCTCCCTAGTGTCCTGAGTCCTGACATGCGCAGTAAGCATGTCAAGATGCTGAGAGAGGGTGGGCTGGGCACAGAGGAACTCTGCAGTGCTACACAGAGACGCTCGACCCTGTTGCGGTCTGTGCTGGCGGCCGGGTGTGACTGCGTGCGGCAGCTCAGGCTAAGCATTTTTGCCCCTCTGCTAGTCCCACTTCACTGCAATGGGGATACTGGGGGGCCATGGGTGCCTGGTCACATGATGGCAGATACTGTGGGGACTACTGGATACCTGATGGGGGATGCTGGGGGGACTGGACACAAGATGGGGGATGCTGAGGGAACTAGGCATATGATGAGGGCTACTGGGGGGACTTGCCTGAAGAAGTTGGAGCATCGTTCATGATGGTGTAACTAAGCTGTTGTGCGTATAACTGCATGGAATGTTATAAGAAAGGAGGAAGTATTACTTGTTAGAATATTTTTGACTTTATTTTGACTTTTATTTTAACAGTAATTATTGCCTACTTTTTATTCTATAGAACCTGTTGTTAATTTATTTGAATCCCACCACTGGTCATAACCCCTGTCACTGTAAAGCCTGTTACACGCTGTCTGCTGTGCCGAGCCCTCCACCCTACCTTATGGTGAAGGAGAAGGAATTCTCCTCACACCTGCCAGGAATGTTAGGTGTCACTGACTGATTTACAGCCCAAACCATCACATATCTGTTGAGAATGCAGTAATCTATGGAAAATGATTCCAGGTACTAATATATATATATATATATAGTATTTGCAGTGGTCAGCAGCACTCCATACTAGGCAATACAAGTAAATAAGGCCGGTGCCCTCCGTATAACATCCCCAGCAGGGGTGTCTCCAAACATAGCACACAGTCGGCGGCACTCACGGCTCCCTCAGCGGGGAATAAAACGAGACGAAGAGAGTCATATACATATATCAAAACAGTGTTAGAGCGGCACTCCCATTGATAAACGTTATGTCAGCATCCGGAGTCTTACCTCCGGTTCTGGTCCCTGCGGCCTTCTTGTTAGCCAGCTTGTGTGGCTGATGGTGCTCACAGCGATCTTCTCTTCAACATCGTTCTTCAAGTCATCACTTCATTCAGTGTTCTTAAGCATTGTTTACAAATCACAAGTCATCGCTTCATTCAGTGTTCTTCAGCATCAGTTACACATCATCAGCATCAGTTACACATCACAAGTCATCTCTTCATTCAGTGTTCTTCAGCATCGTTTACAAATCACAAGTCATCTCTTCATTCAGTGTTCTTCAGCAACGTTTACAAGTCACAAACATTTCGTCTTCCAGAATTCACTCAGACTTATCTCCTAGTCGTTGTGTATGATTGAGTTCTCAGTAAAGCTGAATTAATCTTTCTTCAGTGTATCGTTCTCATTTCCTTCCTTTGCCGAAAGCTGCTCCCTCAGTCAATTTTCAGTCTTCAGATCCTCAACTCAAGCCAAGCATGACAGTAAGCATTGGCCCCATGGATCCGACGAGTGATCAGGCTTCTGGGGGTGACACAGCCTGAAACATCCTGTCACGTTTAAATAAGCAGGAAGCTACGCAAACTCAAATCGTGCAGTTTATGCAAAGTATGTCAGCTTGTCTAGGCTCTCTCCATGCACTCATATCCATATCTCAAGTGCCAGCTCCCGTTCCTGCCACTCCAGTTCTAACAGCTCCTGTGCCAGTTCCACTTCCATGGTTGCAATTACCTTCACCTAGTAAGTTTGACGGTACTCCAAATCAATGCCGCGGTTTCCTCAACCAATGTGAGATTCAGTTTGAGTTACAGTCGGTGAATTTCCAAACCGCCCGGACCAGGATAGCTTATATTATTTCTCTGCTGACCGGTCAGGCGTTAGAATGGGCATCTCCTCTGTGGGAGAGAGCGGATCCCATTCTTTCAAATTACTCCGAATTTGTATCAACTTTCCGAAAGATTTTTGACGAACCAGCCAGGACTTCTTCAGCTTCTTTGGAGATTCTGCATTGCGACAGGGAACTCGAACCGTCAGTCAATAAGTTATCCAGTTTTATACCCTCTTTTCTGAACTTGGTTGGAACAAAGAAGCTCTCATAGCAGCTGGAATGGTCTTTCAGACAAGTTCCAGGGCGATCTAGCCACTCTAAACATTCCAGACAAGATGGACAAACTAGTCTCTCTGTGCATCTGGATCTGAGGTATACAGAGAGATCAAAGTCGGACCATCCAAGACCTCAGGTTGCTCCTCTTCCTAGACCATCTTCTCCATCTGCAGAGGAACCCATGCAGGTTAACTGGTCCCGTCTCACTGATGAAGAACAACAAAGGCGGAGACGAGGAAACTGTATTGCAGAGCGGCTGATCACTTTGTAAAGTCCTGCAGTCATAAGTCGGGAAACTCCCTCTCCTAACTTACGCAGGAGAGGTTAAGTTAGGAGTCTCCTCGGAATTACCTCTCAGGAAAGAATCTGGGCTTACCACTTGTCAAAAGCTCTCCTCTTCTTCCTTCTCTTTTTGTTTCTGCACTACTCGACTCTGGAGTAGCTGAGAGTTTTATCACCTTGGCATTAGTCAAGCGAACTGGAATTCAGACAGTGAAGTTGGATCGTCCTATTTCAATCACTGCAGTTGATGGAAGTTACATCCCAGAAGGAATCATTACTCCCCGCACTGTTACTCTCAAATTAAAGATTGAAGCTCTTAATTCAGAAAACATCCCTTTCCTAGTAATTCTTAAAGCCTCTCGGATTCCCTTGGCTACAAAGACATAATCCCCACATCGATTGGCAGACTATGGATGTGCTCACTTGGGGCGAGTCTTGCTTCCATGAGTGCTTGGCGTCTGTGAAACCTCTTTGTAATTTGAATCCTGCTGAACTCCCAGTAGTCTATCAGGACTTTCAAGATGTCTTTAGCAAACAGGGAGCTGACACTCTGCCTCCCCATCATAGTTGGGACTGTCCCATTGATTTGATACCTGGCAAGACTCCTCCAAGAGGTCGAATATACCCGTTATCCCTTCCAGAGACCCAGGCCATGTCAGACTACATTTTGGAAAATCTCAGTAAAGGTTTTATCCGCTCCTCTTCCTCTCCGGCCGGGGCAGGTTTCTTTTTCGTGAAAAAGAAGTATGGGAGTCTGCGGCCATGCATAGACTACCAGGGGTTAAATGAGATCGCTGTGAAGAACAGATATCCTCTGCCCCTGATTCCTTAGTTATTCGATCGAGTGAAAGGTGCCACCGTTTTTACTAAGCTGGACCTTGGAGGGGCTTATAACCTGATATGTATTCATTCTGGAGATGAGTGGAAGACCGCCTTTAACACCCGGGAGGGGCATTACGATTATCTAGTGATGCCCTTCGGTCTTTGCAAGCTCTGGCGGTCTTCCAGAACTTCGTGAACAAGATATTAAGAGATCTTCTTTACAGTTGTCTAGTGGTATATTTGGACGATATTCTCATTGTTTCTAAAGATTTGAAGATCCATCGTAAGCAAGTCAAAGAGGTCTTAAGCCATCTTAGGAAAAAATCATCTTTTTTGCAAGTTGGAAAAGTGCACTTTTGAGGTACCCTCCATCGCCTTTCTCGGTTACGTCATCTCCTGACAGGAGCTACAGATGGATTCAACCAAGGTCCAAGCGATTTGTGATTGGACTCTTCCTACTACTCTAAAAGGGATCCAATGATTTCTTGGCTTTGCCAACTTTTACAGGAAATTTATCAAGAACTACTCCACTGTCATTGCCCCAATTACCATGTTAACCAGGAAAGGAAACAGTTCTTCAATGTGGCCACCCGAGGCTCTGGAAGCCTTCACGTTCTTAAAAGAGGCCTTCATGTCCACTCCAATTCTTCGCCAACCTGATCTCAATTCCCCTTTCAGGTGGAAGTAGATGCTTCTTCGGTGGCAGTCGGGGGGCAGTTCTATCTTAGCTCTTCGAAGATAAGAAAAGTCATCCTTGTGAATATTTTTCTCGAAGATTCTCCCAAGCAGAGCAAAATTATCCTATTGGTGAAGAAGAACTGTTGGCCATAAAATTTGCTTTTGAAGAGTGGCGATATTTATTAGAGGGAGCTCAACACCCTATTTCTGTTATCACAGATCACAAGAATCTTCTGTACCTTCAGACAGCTCGTCGTTTAAACCCACGGCAAGCCAGGTGGGCTCTCTTCTTCTCTCAGTTCTCCTTCAAACTCTCTTACCACCCAGGAACCTTATATCGAAGAGCAGATGCACTTTCTCGTTCTTTTCAAATGGATGATTCACTCGACTCCTCTGAGAAACAATTTATTCTGAATCCAGCTTCATTTGCTTCAACTCATACTGTTCCTTTTCTTCCTCCGGGGAGAACCTTTGTGGCACCAAATCTTCACAGGAAATTGCTTATGTGGGCTCATTGTTCGCCTTTCATGGGTCATGCCGGTGGTCTTAAGACTCTAAAGTTCATTCAATGATTCTACTGGTGGCCTCATCTTAAAACAGATGTCTTTGAATCTGTAGCAGCCTGTTCCAAGTGTGCTCAACATAAAAGTCCACGAACAACTCCTTCGGGTCTCCTTCATCCATTTCCAACACCCTTAAAAGCCTTGGACTCACATCTCTATGGATTTCATAACTGATTTGCCAGTCTCCAGAGGGCACAACAGCATTTGGGTCATTGTGGACCGATTTTCGAAGATGGCTCACTTCATACCCCTCACCGGTCTTCCCTCTGCTCCCCAGCTATCCAAATTGTTTTTCTCAGAAATTTTCCGCTTGCATTGTCTCCCACAGGAAATAGTTTCTGATCTGGGTCCTCAATTCGTGGCCAAGTTCTGGAAAGCTCTCAGCTCTGTTCTAGGTATCAAGTTGAACTTCTCTTCAGCCTATCATCCCCAGAATGATGGACAGACTGAAAGAGTCAACCAAGATCTGTAAACTTTCTTATGGATGTTCATGTCCCCTGTTTAGAATGACTGGATGGATTACCTTCAATTTGCTGAGTTCGCACACAATAACCAATATCATTCTTCTACAAATTCCACTCCTTTCTTTATTAACTATGGTTTTCATCCATGAGTTCCTTCCTTCGAATCTCTCCCAGCTCTCAAAGTTCCTGCTGCTGCATCCGCTCTTCGTCAGTTCACTAAGATTTGGGGACAAATTCATAAGGCGCTACTTAAGACTTCCCAGAAATATAAGACCTACGCCAATCGGAAACGAAGGGCTGTTCCTAGTCTCAAAGTGGGAGATCATGTTTGGATATCCACCAAAAACCTCAGACTTAAAGTTCCTACCAAACAGTTCACTCCAAGATTCATCGGTCCGTATCCTATTGAAAGAGTGTTGAATCCTGTTTCTTACAAGGTGAAACTGCCTCCCTATTTGAAAATTCCCAATGCCTTTCACATTTCTCTGTTAAAGCTATTTGTTCTAAATAGCTTTCGGGCAGCTTTCCCTAAACTTCCCAAGGTTCAAGACACTCAAAATGAGGAATTCGAGGTTCATAAGATTCTTGACTCCCACAAGAGGGATGGTCGTCTCCAGTATTTCATAGATTGGAGAGGATATGGTCCAGAGGAAAGATCTTTGGTGGCTGCAGAGGACGTTCATGTTCCAAGACTGATTCATGCCTTTCATGCCAAGAATCCCACTAAGCAGTGTGGGTGTTTGGAGACCACTTTAAAATGGGGGGGTACGGTCAGCATCCGGAGTCTTACCTCCGGTTCTGGTCCCTGCGGCCTTCCTGTTAGCCAGCTTGTGTAGCTTCGGCGGATAGGAGCTGTGGCAGCAAAGTCCTCTGGTGTGGCTACCGGGTGTCTGGAGGCCGGAGTCCAGGTCCTGGGGAGCAGAGCATGGCAGCCAGAGGTGTCTGTTTCCAAGTGTTCTGTTGCTGGAGTGCGGCGTCTGGGAGGCTGAGGCCTGAGGTAGTGGCTGAGTGCTGGTTCCACATGTGTCCTCTGTGCAGGGAGCCACCATGTTGTAAACCAAGCCAAGCCAATAGGTATCCTAGTTCGCATCCAGACAATCCGGTGCAGTCTTCTCTTATGAAAAGGGGTTGATGCTTAGTCATGGTGCCAGTGCTTTAAGCTACTTGATGCTGTAAGGTGCTCAAGCTCTGTGCTCCCAGGTTAACCCCTGGTATCCTGGTTCTGTGGAGGCCACCCGGTGGCCAGTTCTGTTATTGCAGTCCTTTGCTCCCAGTCCACCTGCTCTTGCGGTTTAACCGCTGGGTCCTCTATCTGGTAGAGGGTCTCCGTTTGCTGACGGTGCTCACAGCGATCGTCTCTTTAACATCGTTCTTCAAGTCATCACTTCATTCACTGTTCTTCAGCATCATTTACAAATCACAAGTCATCTCTTCATTCAGTGTTCTTCAGCATCGTTTATAACTTAATAGTCATCTCTTCATTCAGTATTCTTCAGCAATGTTTACAAGTCACAAACATTTTGTCTCTCAGAATTCACTCAGACTTATCTCCTAGTCGTTGTGTATGATTGAGGTCTCAGTAAATCTTTCTTCAGTGTATCGTTCTTGTTTCCTTCCTTTGCTGAAAGCTGCTCCCTCAGTCAATTGTCAGTCGTCAGATCCTCAACTCAAGCCGAGTGTGACACATTACTGTCCCGGTGCCCTCCTAGGTACCTTGGTATGTCCACAATATAACATACTTGCGGCGGCACTCTGATAAATCACCATGAAGAGCACAGTTATTACAACGTTTCGGAAACTTCAATTTTACTCCACCACCTGATGACGGAGTGAAATCAAAGTCTCCGATTTCCCCTCTCTTCCCCTCCACTCCCCTCCTATAACTCAGTTGTGGAGTGGAGTGTAATGGCGTGCAGCCAAAGAGGAGCCTGAGCTCCGCCTTCCAGCTTTGCAGTGTCTGTAGGGAGAGATGTCATGGCATCTTTCCTATAGTGCCGTGTGTGAGGAGCTGTCGGATGGCAGCTGGCACAGGAGCGGGGCTTTAGGTAAGTACAGTGCTGTGTCTGTGTGGCATAATGTGTAAGTGAAATTACTGTGGGCATTATGTGTAGGGGGCACTACTACTGTGGGCACGTGTATAAGGGCAACTATTGTATGGCATAACGTGAATAAGTGGCACTACTGCAAGGTGTAACATGAATTAAGGACAATACTATGTGGTGTAATATGAATCGGACAATACGTACGGTGTAACATGAATATGATTGTGCTACTCTGTGGTGTAATTTGAATATTGTGTATCCACACCCCTTCCTTGAGAGACCACAACACTTTTTGCATCACACTCCTTTGGCGCACACTGTCCCTATATAATGTTTGGGAAGGAGGGCGCATATTTATATTTTGCAGGGGGGCGCCAAACACCCTAGCATCTGCCCTGACTGAAACATTCAATCAGCAGAAGTCAAAGAACCAAGCAAGATTCTAACTACACCTGCAGTAATTAGGAGTCAGAGTGAAGCCCAGCACAATGAATCCTAATCTGCACATCTGACTTGTGAGCTATGGATGGCCATCAACCATCGATGATTCAAAATCATTGGTCGTCTATGGCTGGTGTAGAATGGTTCTTTGTCATAGATGATAAACAAACACAGATTTTTTTTGTCAAAATGCTGGTACACGAAGCTTAGCTCCACCCTCAACCCTGGGCTCTCATTGGCCCACAGCCTAATGCAGTGCAAGATATGCGTGACCATCAGTGGGTAAAACCATCAATGGTTTCATTGCAAATGGTTTAACACCATCCAAGTTACCCATCAATGGTGACCATCGATGGGTAACCCACCGATATCCATCCCTAATTGGAGCTCACAGAAATAACTTGAGGATGATCTACAAAATTGTGCTTATAACAAATGCTAACAATATTACCAGAGTATTTCAAGATTAAACCATTGTGGGGACAGCTGTTCTCATAAGCAACTGTCCCTGCAATCACTATCACTGCTAGCAATTAGCAACAGAACTTTAAACAGCAGTGTTAGTGGGCATGAATGAACTACCAGCAGTGTGAAAGGGGCAGAGGTATTACTTTTCACAACACTGTGTTCCTTCCAGTAAGAATACATGGAGCTCTGGGATCCAACACCATGTAAAGATTGTTGATACGTGCATACTAGATATTATTAGTAGAAACCAGTGGATAATACTGTAGTTTGGTAGCCATGACAGACAGACTTAACTGGGAACTAGTGTTTATTGTAGTCCTCAGTGATAGTACAGCTGTACTCACACTTCTGACAGCGATGATGAAGTGGAGCATACAAAGGAGGTGGTGCAGAGCATACAGAGGACCAGACAGTCATGTACTGTATGTAGATATGTTCACAGAACACACAGGAATTACAGGTCCCGCATGTGTGTGTACCACTGAGGCATACAGACACAGTGAACAAGAAGATGCTGCGCATTTGTGCAGACTAAACAATTGTGGCCATCCTGATAAATGTGAATGCTTCAGGTATTACACAACATGGAGGAAAGCACAGTAGAACATGCCATATACCAAAAAGAAGGCATGGGTTCCTGCAGGCAAACTCCAAAAGCTTTCTGCGTTCTAAATTTGATGAATATTAGATGGCCTTATAAGGCCCCAAATAATGAATGTGCCTGTCACAAAAAGCAGGCAGTAACAAGTGTTTCCGCATGTGTAATGGGCCCATTAGTGATGATGAATAGGCCATTGAGGGAGGTAATTAGAGGGTTAATATAAATAGAATTAATGATGTGAGGGTAAACTAATAATGAGGATGAGGGACTTAATGATTGTAAATGGGTTAATAACATTGAATGTTGTTGTTTTGATGATGTTAAAGGCATTATTGAAATTTTAATGATTAATTACTGATTAGAGATGATACTGAGTGACAACTACAGGGATCTTCTCTGTATAGTATGGCAGTCATTAGGATGCCCTCTGTATTGTATATTGATCACTACAATGCTGTCTGTGTTGTGTTATATTTACTGGCTTATTGCACAAGTATGTTTATACCATTCCTATAGATATCCTGTATAGGAATTATGATAATCCTTTTCTGATCCCCAATCGGCATAAAAGATCGACTTGAGTGTAGAATTTCCATATTTGGCAAATTCTAATTTCATGGAAGATGTATCTTTTAGGTATAGCAGAATTATTTTGACTGCTTTCCATTGCTGTCTCCCGCAATTAGTAGTACAGTAAATTTACTGCATGTGTGATGTCAGGGTGAGTTCCAATACTTGCGTGCATTACATGCCCAATAGCATTTTGATTAGGAATTTTCTTCATGCTTTCTGCTTCCTCTTCTCTCATTAGTGACATGGCTTTAATTAGTTTCACCCCTTTGTCAATGGGAATGCTAATTGGATTAACATCTGACATTCCATGCTTTGTAAGTATATATTCAATTTAGGTTTGCTGGTCAATGGATATGATTCCTTTATCTTGATCTTGGTTGATTCTCAGGCTTAGCAAGTTGCATGCAGGACATTAGTCCTTTATCTTGAACGTAATCGTAACAGCTGCTTGACATCTTTGATGTGCTGTTAGTAACCGATCATCCACATACATAATGATAATGAAGATTTTCTCTTTTATGCATTTGTGGTGACAATTCATAAAAGAGACAATGATCAGTCTTTGAACACACAAAGTCCATTTATTGAAGTACAGCATTCTAGTTTGATCCACCAACAACGACCACTTTGCTTCAACCGCTTTTTTAAGAGACAAACTTCTCCTTCTTGGAATATGTTTTCACAGTAATGCACTTGAGGTTCCATGTAATTCTCTTCTGTTAGATCTCTATTCAAGAAAGCTGAGTCAACGTCAAACTGGTATAACAGCATTTTGTACAAGGTAGACATAGTAATAATCACCAACTGTAATGTACTGTATCTTGGTACTGGACAGTAAATTTCACCGTAGTCAACACCAGATTTCCGTATATAGCCTTTTGCAACAAAATGAGCTTTGTAACGGGTTATAATCCTATCTGCTTTCATCTTTTTGCAAAAAATCCACTTAAATTACTTATTTTTGACTTGATCACGCAACTAAAGTTCATGTTTTGTTGTTATTGAGTAATATTATCTCCTTGTCTATTGTTGATTTCCACTCACACCTTCTGGATACTTTAGGGTTCATAGTATGATATTTGCCAACTCCTCATAGTACCCTTTGGGTCGTTTTCCACTATTTGATTTTGCAGAAATTATTTTCTACAGTTAAATGTCCCTGCTGGTAGGTTCATTTTCAAACATGTCTCCAGCTGCTGGCATATCCAATTACACATATTTATTCTGCTATCAAGGGTAAATTTGGGGATAAGGCCACCCATAAGCACAATATTATTGCGGGATAAAAATCTCCTCTTCTGGGCTTCTGGCTGCATATGTGAGTGCTCCCAAACGTTCCACAATATAAACCTAATCTTTTGGGCTCCTGGACAGCACATGCTCCCACTCCTGAGACTCCCCTTGATGCATAATGGGGGATGTAGTCTTTGCTCTGTGTCCAAATAGTTGAATGTGGGTCACTGGAAAGCTGATGCAGGGGGACTGCTGTGCTGCCCCCAGCTAGTGGTGCCCCCAGGCATGTGCCTCATGTGCCTAGTGGGAAATTCAGCTCTATCTGCAATTCCAACTCCAGCTTTGTTTTAAGTGGTGCTGATCTTGCAATAAAACATCTCTTAACTTTATTAACTTTGTGTTCTTGGAATCCCAAAGTCAGTATCTGTTGGTCTATTGGCAGTATCCAAGCATAATGCACTTCACAGGGATCCAGCTTATATCTGCTTTGGATACACCCAAAGACTCTGAGGTATTTGATTGGTTTTCTTCTAGACCATGCCTTTATTGGTGTTTTGTGTTTTAGAGCAACTGTCGGAGCATGATTCTTAGAATACACTGCTGTAGATACTGCTTCTGCCCAAAAGCACTTGTTCAGTCTGGCATCAGTCAGCATAGATCAAGTCTTGTCTACTATGATACAATCTACACTCTCACTTGCACCATACACCAGTATGCTCAGGTGTGCATGCAATGGGCAGCTGATGAACAATGCCATGCTTCTTTAAATTGTTAGTATTATGGGAAGGGCAGTGTTTTTAGACAATTTGGCTCCCCATGCAAAAAATCTAAATGCCCCCCTCCCCCCCCCAGGGGCGTCTCTAGAGAGGAGGGGACCCATGTGCAGACTCCGTGTGTGTGCCCCCTCCCCCCCTCCTCTCCCATAGCCATCACACCACTGCTAGCGCTCTGAGCGCTGTAGACTCTGGCACAGTGCCGGAGTCTCTAGTGGTTAGTGCGCTAGCAGTGGAGCGACGGCTACAGGAGAGGAGGGGGCCCACACACGTTCAGCGATGGACTCCGGAAAGGTAAGTATAGGAGAAATGGGTGCAGTGTGTGCGGTGTGGGCCCCCCCGGGACTCAGGGGCACCACACACACTGCACCCATTATAGAAACGCCAATGCCCCCGCCACACACACACACACACACACACACACACACACACACACACACACACACACACACCACCACCAGAAAGCAAAGGATTGCTTTATGAATGCCATCTAAAGAAGGGGCATGGTCTCATGAGGGAGGGTGTGACCTTATGGGGAAGGGTGTAGCTACGCTGCAAAACCCAATTTTCATCACTCTGTGGGTGACGCTGACTGACATGACTAACACATAAAGGCATGTAAAAGACCTACGTAGCAGCCAACAGTAGTGTTAACTAGAGATGAGCGGGTTCGGTTTCTCTGAAACCGAACCCGCACGAACTTCATGTTTTTTTTACGGGTCCGAGCAGACTCGGATCCTCCCGCCTTGCTCGGTTAACCCGAGCGCGCCCGAACGTCATCATGACGCTGTCGGATTCTCGCGAGACTCGGATTCTATATAAGGAGCCGCGCGTCGCCGCCATTTTCACACGTGCATTGAGATTGATAGGGAGAGGACGTGGCTGGCGTCCTCTCCATTAGAAATTAGATTAGAAGAGAGAGAGAGATTGTGCAGAGTCAGACAGAGTTTACCACAGTGACCAGTGCAGTTGTTGTTAGTTAACTTTTATTTATTTTAATATAATATATCCGTTCTCTGCTATATCCGTTCTCTGCCTGAAAAAAAACGATACACAGCAGCAGCCAGTCACACAGTGTGACTCAGTCTGTGTGCACTCAGCTCAGCCCAGTGTGCTGCACATCAATGTATAAAAGGCAAAGCTTATAATAATTGTGGGGGAGACTGGGGAGCACTGCAGGTTGTTATAGCAGGAGCCCCCAGGAGTACATAATATTATATTAATTTAAAATTAAACAGTGCACACTTTTGCTGCAGGAGTGCCACTGCCAGTGTGACTAGTGGTGACCAGTGCCTGACCACCAGTATAGTAGTATATTGTTGTATGTATTGTATACTATCTCTTTATCAACCAGTCTATATTAGCAGCAGACACAGTACAGTGCGGTAGTTCACGGCTGTGGCTACCTCTGTGTCGGCAGTCGGAACTCGGCAGGCAGTCCGTCCATCCATAATTGTATTACAATATATACCACCTAACCGTGGTATTTTTTTTTCTTTCTTTATACCGTCGTCATAGTGTCATACTAGTTGTTACGAGTATACTACTATCTCTTTATCAACCAGTGTACAGTGCGGTAGTTCACGGCTGTGGCTACCTCTGTGTCGGCAGTCGGCAGGCAGTCCGTCCATCCATAATTGTATTATTATTATAATATATACCACCTAACCGTGGTTTTTTTTTCATTCTTTATACCGTCATAGTGTCATACTAGTTGTTACGAGTATACTACTATCTCTTTATCAACCAGTGTACAGTGCGGTAGTTCACGGCTGTGGCTACCTCTGTGTCGGCAGTCGGAACTCGGCAGGCAGTCCGTCCATCCATAATTGTATTACAATATATACCACCTAACCGTGGTATTTTTTTTTCTTTCTTTATACCGTCGTCATAGTGTCATACTAGTTGTTACGAGTATACTACTATCTCTTTATCAACCAGTGTACAGTGCGGTAGTTCACGGCTGTGGCTACCTCTGTGTCGGCAGTCGGCAGGCAGTCCGTCCATCCATAATTGTATTATTATTATAATATATACCACCTAACCGTGGTTTTTTTTTCATTCTTTATACCGTCATAGTGTCATACTAGTTGTTACGAGTATACTACTATCTCTTTATCAACCAGTGTACAGTGCGGTAGTTCACGGCTGTGGCTACCTCTGTGTCGGCAGTCGGCAGGCAGTCCGTCCATCCATAATTGTATTATTATTATAATATATACCACCTAACCGTGTTTTTTTTTTCATTCTTTATACCGTCGTCATAGTGTCATACTAGTTGTTACGAGTATACTACTATCTCTTTATCAACCAGTGTACAGTGCGGTAGTTCACGGCTGTGGCTACCTCTGTGTCGGCAGTCGGCAGGCAGTCCGTCCATCCATAATTGTATTATTATTATAATATATACCACCTAACCGTGGTTTTTTTTTCATTCTTTATACCGTCGTCATAGTGTCATACTAGTTGTTACGAGTATACTACTATCTCTTTATCAACCAGTGTACAGTGCGGTAGTTCACGGCTGTGGCTACCTCTGTGTCGGCAGTCGGCAGGCAGTCCGTCCATCCATAATTGTATTATTATTATAATATATACCACCTAACTGTGGTATTTTTTTTTCTTTCTTTATACCGTCGTCATAGTGTCATACTAGTTGTTACGAGTATACTACTATCTCTTTATCAACCAGTGTACAGTGCGGTAGTTCACGGCTGTGGCTACCTCTGTGTCGGCAGTCGGCAGGCAGTCCGTCCATCCATAATTGTATTATTATTATAATATATACCACCTAACTGTGGTATTTTTTTTTCTTTCTTTATACCGTCGTCATAGTGTCATACTAGTTGTTACGAGTATACTACTATCTCTTTATCAACCAGTGTACAGTGCGGTAGTTCACGGCTGTGGCTACCTCTGTGTCGGCAGTCGGCAGGCAGTCCGTCCATCCATAATTGTATTATTATTATAATATATACCACCTAACCGTGGTTTTTTTTTCATTCTTTATACCGTCGTCATAGTGTCATACTAGTTGTTACGAGTATACTACTATCTCTTTATCAACCAGTGTACAGTGCGGTAGTTCACGGCTGTGGCTACCTCTGTGTCGGCAGTCGGCAGGCAGTCCGTCCATCCATAATTGTATTATTATTATAATATATACCACCTAACTGTGGTATTTTTTTTTCTTTCTTTATACCGTCGTCATAGTGTCATACTAGTTGTTACGAGTATACTACTATCTCTTTATCAACCAGTGTACAGTGCGGTAGTTCACGGCTGTGGCTACCTCTGTGTCGGCAGTCGGCAGGCAGTCCGTCCATCCATAATTGTATTATTATTATAATATATACCACCTAACCGTGGTTTTTTTATACCACCTAACCGTGGCAGTCCGTCCATAATTGTATACTAGTATCCAATCCATCCATCTCCATTGTTTACCTGAGGTGCCTTTTAGTTCTGCCTATAAAATATGGAGAACAAAAAAGTTGAGGTTCCAAAATTAGGGAAAGATCAAGATCCACTTCCACCTCGTGCTGAAGCTGCTGCCACTAGTCATGGCCGAGACGATGAAATGCCAGCAACGTCGTCTGCCAAGGCCGATGCCCAATGTCATAGTACAGAGCATGTCAAATCCAAAACACCAAATATCAGAAAAAAAAGGACTCCAAAACCTAAAATAAAATTGTCGGAGGAGAAGCGTAAACTTGCCAATATGCCATTTACCACACGGAGTGGCAAGGAACGGCTGAGGCCCTGGCCTATGTTCATGGCTAGTGGTTCAGCTTCACATGAGGATGGAAGCACTCAGCCTCTCGCTAGAAAACTGAAAAGACTCAAGCTGGCAAAAGCACCGCAAAGAACTGTGCGTTCTTTGAAATCCCAAATCCACAAGGAGAGTCCAATTGTGTCGTTTGCGATGCCTGACCTTCCCAACACTGGACGTGAAGAGCATGCGCCTTCCACTATTTGCATGCCCCCTGCAAGTGCTGGAAGGAGCACCCGCAGTCCAGTTCCTGATAGTCAGATTGAAGATGTCAGTGTTGAAGTACACCAGGATGAGGAGGATATGGGTGTTGCTGGCGCTGGGGAGGAAATTGACCAGGAGGATTCTGATGGTGAGGTGGTTTGTTTAAGTCAGGCACCCGGGGAGACACCTGTTGTCCGTGGGAGGAATATGGCCGTTGACATGCCAGGTGAAAATACCAAAAAAATCAGCTCTTCGGTGTGGAGGTATTTCACCAGAAATGCGGACAACAGGTGTCAAGCCGTGTGTTCCCTTTGTCAAGCTGTAATAAGTAGGGGTAAGGACGTTAACCACCTCGGAACATCCTCCCTTATACGTCACCTGCAGCGCATTCATAATAAGTCAGTGACAAGTTCAAAAACTTTGGGTGACAGCGGAAGCAGTCCACTGACCAGTAAATCCCTTCCTCTTGTAACCAAGCTCACGCAAACCACCCCACCAACTCCCTCAGTGTCAATTTCCTCCTTCCCCAGGAATGCCAATAGTCCTGCAGGCCATGTCACTGGCAAGTCTGACGAGTCCTCTCCTGCCTGTGATTCCTCCGATGCATCCTTGCGTGTAACGCCTACTGCTGCTGGCGCTGCTGTTGTTGCCGCTGGGAGTCGATGGTCATCCCAGAGGGGAAGTCGTAAGCCCACTTGTACTACTTCCAGTAAGCAATTGACTGTTCAACAGTCCTTTGCGAGGAAGATGAAATATCACAGCAGTCATCCTACTGCAAAGCGGATAACTGAGTCCTTGACAACTATGTTGGTGTTAGACGTGCGTCCGGTATCCGCCGTTAGTTCACAGGGAACTAGACAATTTATTGAGGCAGTGTGCCCCCGTTACCAAATACCATCTAGGTTCCACTTCTCTAGGCAGGCGATACCGAGAATGTACACGGACGTCAGAAAAAGACTCACCAGTGTCCTAAAAAATGCAGTTGTACCCAATGTCCACTTAACCACGGACATGTGGACAAGTGGAGCAGGGCAGGGTCAGGACTATATGACTGTGACAGCCCACTGGGTAGATGTATGGACTCCCGCCGCAAGAACAGCAGCGGCGGCACCAGTAGCAGCATCTCGCAAACGCCAACTCTTTCCTAGGCAGGCTACGCTTTGTATCACCGCTTTCCAGAATACGCACACAGCTGAAAACCTCTTACGGCAACTGAGGAAGATCATCGCGGAATGGCTTACCCCAATTGGACTCTCCTGTGGATTTGTGGCATCGGACAACGCCAGCAATATTGTGTGTGCATTAAATATGGGCAAATTCCAGCACGTCCCATGTTTTGCACATACCTTGAATTTGGTGGTGCAGAATTTTTTAAAAAACGACAGGGGCGTGCAAGAGATGCTGTCGGTGGCCAGAAAAATTGCGGGACACTTTCGGCGTACAGGCACCACGTACAGAAGACTGGAGCACCACCAAAAACTACTGAACCTGCCCTGCCATCATCTGAAGCAAGAAGTGGTAACGAGGTGGAATTCAACCCTCTATATGCTTCAGAGGTTGGAGGAGCAGCAAAAGGCCATTCAAGCCTATACAATTGAGCACGATATAGGAGATGGAATGCACCTGTCTCAAGTGCAGTGGAGAATGATTTCAACGTTGTGCAAGGTTCTGATGCCCTTTGAACTTGCCACACGTGAAGTCAGTTCAGACACTGCCAGCCTGAGTCAGGTCATTCCCCTCATCAGGCTTTTGCAGAAGAAGCTGGAGGCATTGAAGAAGGAGCTAACACGGAGCGATTCCGCTAGGCATGTGGGACTTGTGGATGCAGCCCTTAATTCGCTTAACAAGGATTCACGGGTGGTCAATCTGTTGAAATCAGAGCACTACATTTTGGCCACCGTGCTCGATCCTAGATTTAAAGCCTACCTTGGATCTCTCTTTCCGGCAGACACAGGTCTGCAGGGGTTGAAAGACCTGCTGGTGACAAAATTGTCAAGTCAAGCGGAACGCGACCTGTCAACATCTCCTCCTTCACATTCTCCCGCAACTGGGGGTGCGAGGAAAAGGCTCAGAATTCCGAGCCCACCCGCTGGCGGTGATGCAGGGCAGTCTGGAGCGACTGCTGATGCTGACATCTGGTCCGGACTGAAGGACCTGACAACGATTACGGACATGTCGTCTACTGTCACTGCATATGATTCTCTCAACATTGATAGAATGGTGGAGGATTATATGAGTGACCGCATCCAAGTAGGCACGTCACACAGTCCGTACTTATACTGGCAGGAAAAAGAGGCAATTTGGAGGCCCTTGCACAAACTGGCTTTATTCTACCTAAGTTGCCCTCCCACAAGTGTGTACTCCGAAAGAGTGTTTAGTGCCGCCGCTCACCTTGTCAGCAATCGGCGTACGAGGTTACATCCAGAAAATGTGGAGAAGATGATGTTCATTAAAATGAATTATAATCAATTCCTCCGCGGAGACATTGACCAGCAGCAATTGCCTCCACAAAGTACACAGGGAGCTGAGATGGTGGATTCCAGTGGGGACGAATTGATAATCTGTGAGGAGGGGGATGTACACGGTGATATATCGGAGGGTGAAGATGAGGTGGACATCTTGCCTCTGTAGAGCCAGTTTGTGCAAGGAGAGATTAATTGCTTCTTTTTTGGGGGGGGTCCAAACCAACCCGTCATATCAGTCACAGTCGTGTGGCAGACCCTGTCACTGAAATGATGGGTTGGTTAAAGTGTGCATGTCCTGTTTTGTTTATACAACATAAGGGTGGGTGGGAGGGCCCAAGGATAATTCCATCTTGCACCTCTTTTTTCTTTTCTTTTTCTTTGCATCATGTGCTGATTGGGGAGGGTTTTTTGGAAGGGACATCCTGCGTGACACTGCAGTGCCACTCCTAGATGGGCCCGGTGTTTGTGTCGGCCACTAGGGTCGCTTATCTTTCTCACACAGTCAGCTACCTCATTGCGCCTCTTTTTTTCTTTGCGTCATGTGCTGTTTGGGGAGGGTTTTTTGGAAGGGACATCCTGCGTGACACTGCAGTGCCACTCCTAGATGGGCCCGGTGTTTGTGTCGGCCACTAGGGTCGCTTATCTTACTCACACAGCGACCTCGGTGCAAATTTTAGGACTAAAAATAATATTGTGAGGTGTGATGTGTTCAGAATAGGCTGAAAATGAGTGTAAATTATGTTTTTTGAGGTTAATAATACTTTGGGATCAAAATTACCCCCAAATTCTATGATTTAAGCTGTTTTTTAGGGTTTTTTGAAAAAAACACCCGAATCCAAAACACACCCGAATCCGACAAAAAAAATTCGGTGAGGTTTTGCCAAAACGCGGTCGAACCCAAAACACGGCCGCGGAACCGAACCCAAAACCAAAACACAAAACCCGAAAAATTTCAGGCGCTCATCTCTAGTGTTAACACCATGTCACAAAGCCCAGCTCAGTAACCCCATCACACACTTCCCGCCCAGCGGCTCTCTTATCTCAATCCTCCCATTCTGTCACAGAACACCGGTGTCCACTGGATTCCACCCCCAGATGTGCCAACATTACCTGCTTGGAGATAAGTCCTCAGCAACCAAGCACCTAACACACCACCGCCTCCTTTACATCCCAGTAAATGTACTGCCTGCTCTGGAGTCCAGACATTTCCCTAGACAACAGAAGTCACGGCCCCTTCATGCCTTGTCACCACAGTCCACAATACAGAGTAACATAGTAACATAGTAATTGAGGTTGAAAAGAGGCAAAACCTGTATTTTGTATTAAGTTGAGTTGATTTTACTGTACCTGCTGAAGTAATGTTTTATGACTAGTTAACAACTACAAATCATGTTACACCCGGATTAACAAAGTCAATATTTTAAATGTTGTAACCTTAGATATCCTTTTCAATCAGAAATTCATCCAATCCCCTTTTAAATGCATTTACAGAGTCCGCCATTACCACCTTCCCTGGCAAGGAATTCCAAATCCTTATTGCCCTAACAGTGAAGAACCCTTTCCTCCATTGCCTGCAGAATTTTCTGTCCTCCAGCCTCAGCGAGTGCCCACGTGTCCTAAACAGAGTTCTTTTAATAAATTATTCCTCTGATAACTCTTTGTAGTGCCCCTTTACATATTTGAAGACATTAATAATGTCTCCTCTTAGACGCCTCTTTTCCAGTGTATACATGTTCAACCTAGTAAGCCTTTCCTTGTAAAACAGTCCCTCTAGCCCTTTAATCAATTTAGTAGCTCGCCTTTGAACACTTGCGAGTTCACGGATATATTTTTTATACAGCGGTGCCCAAAACTGAACACAATATTCTAGGTGCGGACGTACCAATGATTTGTACAGCGGCAGAATTACATCCTCGTCCCTTGTCTCAATTCCCCGTTTTATGCACGTAACACCTTACTTGCCTTCTTTACTGCGCTTTGACATTATATACGGTTATTAAGTTTATTATCAATGAGTACCCCCAAATCCTTTTCCAAAAATGTTACCCCTAGACTTTCCCCATTTAATATGTAGGATGCAAGTTTGTTTTTAGTCCCGAAATGCATAACCTTGCATTTTTCTATATTGAACCTCATTCTCCATTTAGACGCCCAGATGTCAAGTTTAGATAAGTCATTCTGCAGAGACTCCACATCTATTTCTGAATTAATTACCCTACACAGTTTAGTATCATCTGCAAAGATTGACACAATGATTGGACAAAATGTCTCTTCAGCTACTGGCAGAGAGTAACGACTGCAGCTGAGAGTTTCCGCACTGGCTAAACAGCCCTTCTTACGCCCAGTGGCAGAACTAGTTAGTAACAGGCCAAGGTGCAAAAATATGCTGGGTTCCCCACTCTGAAGGCCCACTCCCTTCCCCAAAAGTAAAATAAAATTTGGGCAGTAACTTCTGTGCATATGCATAATGTTTCATTTTATAGACAATAGGGGTCATTCCGAGTTTAACACTCTCCGCCGATTTACGCAGCGCAGCGATCAGGTGAAAAAACGGCATTTCTGCGCATGCGTAAGCCCCGCAATGCGTACGCGTGACGTACGGGTACAAAGCTCTGTGTGGTTGTGCTCAGGTTCTAGCAAAGTTTTCAGTCGCACCGGCGGTCGCAAGAAGATTGACAGGAAAGGGGCGTTTCTGGGTGTCAACTGACCGTTTTCAGGGAGTGTTTGCAAAAACGCAGGCGTGTCTGAAATAACGCAGGCATGGCTGGGCATTTGCTGAACGGGTATATGATGTCAAATCCGGACATGAATAGGCTGAAGTGATCGCAAGCGCTGAGTAGGTTTAGAGCTACTCTGAAACTGCACAAACTGTTTTTGCAGAGCTCCGCTGCACAAGTGTTCGCACTTCTGCTAAGCTAAAATACACTCCCCAGTGGGCGGCGGCATAGCATTTGCACGGCTGCTAAAACTAGCTAGCGAGCGATCAACTCGGAATGACCCCCAATGTTCAGTCATTAACATCAGTCCCTGCCCATGTGGAGCTTGCAATCTGTATTCCCTATCACATGGACACACACGCACTACTGTAGGTGTCATTTTTTGTTTGTCAGGAGCCTACTAACATACCAGTATATATTTGGGTTGTGGAAGGAAACTGGTGCAAGTTTGGTGCATTGTGGAGCATGCTGGAGAGATAATAGGGAGTGTCAGAATGGTGTGTTGGAGAGATAGAAGGCCTTTTGCTCCACAGCAGGTTTCTTTCCTACTTGTGTTTGCCTTAGGACACCTGCGTTATGGTCTTACAAGTGTACCAGCCCAGTCAAACTCCCCACCAGATGTCACAGAATGGGGTACTCAGAGTCGGCTGGGGGTGTAAGAGAATGGTGTGCTGAGACATGGCTGGTGGTGTCAGATAATGGGGTGCTGGAAACATGGCTGGGGATGCCAGAAATTGCGGTGTTGGAGAGATGGCTAGGAGTGTCATAGAATGGGGTGCTGGAGATGGCTCCAGTGTTCCAAGGTGTCACATTAAGTAGAAGCTTTAAAAAAAACATAAAAACCTTTAAGGTCTTACCCTGAAATACCTCACCCCCTGGTCCTATCTTGGTACAGTACCTTTGGCATTACCTCCAGGCTAGGTAACAATCAACTGTTCCATTTTGCATGCTACACTCCCTGTCCACCATTCTCCATCTCCGGCATCTGAGCCAAAAGAGTGGGAAGGTCTAACTCCCAACAGGTGGATTGGACCAGCAGAGAGGACTGGCCTGGGACTCACTGACATCAACGGCACTGTGTTCCACCATGGGAATCATGGTCAGTGCTCTCAATGGAATCCCAGCTAGAGTTGCCACTGGTAGTTCTGCCCCTACGGTTCTGGGGTTGAACTCCCCTAGAAACTGCACCAATTCTGGGACCCCAAATTTCACAATCAAGATTCTGGAACATACTAAATATATAGGCTCTAGAAGCTAATGGGCTAGCAGACCTAAACCCATGAAAAAAATCCTAACTTGTGTATACAATCTGTTTGATACCTGGTGGCAAATGATGTAGGGACTGGCCAGAAGTAAACGTTGGCGTAAATTGACCTGCTTCACAAATTATTGCAATATTTTGGAACCAACATTCCCTGAATTTAAATGAAATACAATATGGCAGCACATGGATTTTTGAACTGTTTTCTGTGTAATGTTTTCCATAACATGACCAGTAAACCCAATTAGTGTACCATGTCCCCTTACATTGATAGCTTTGCTCGGTTACTATTCCCAATCGTAGTCCACGTGGATGGTAAAGTATGAAAAAGTAAAAAATCTATTTTTAAATTATTATTTTTTACAAAAAAGCTATGTCGATCTTTTCATGTGTCGACCTGTCCTGTGTCGACAATTTTCATATGCCGACCATTTGTCCATGTCGACCATGTCAAAGTTGACCAATAGTGGTCGACCTAGTGACTGTCAACCTAAGTAGGGTCGACCTGCCAAACGGATACCGGTCACATACCTCAGGCAATCACAAATCAGCACAATCTGCACAGGCTGTGAACTCTCTGAAACATTGACAGATACCGGCTTTGTAGACTGTGCTGTTTTATGAATCCAGAGTGCTGTCCTTCACTGTCCAGTTACGGTTTACCCTCGGAGGGGCACATGGTGAGGCTGCATTTAATAAGCAGGCAGAGTATCAGGCATTGTGCTTGGATATATATAGACATAAAGGGGTTAATGTTTCAACAGGTTTTTTTTTCATAAAAGAAAATACTGAATAGCCATTTTCCGGATGTTCTATGTGATATTTAAGATATGCTTCAGGTACCATTGCTGAAATGTAGGAGATATCGCAGGTATCTCCTACTATATCTTAACATTTGCAATTTATCGCATAACCTCACTGGAACCATAGAACTCAGTGGTTTTTGCGATATTAAATAAATTTATCAAACACAGGAAAAAGATTTTCTTTGGAAACTGCATGCAATAAATGACTGCATCTTGAGCGGTCATAATCTATATCTATATCATATCTTTTATAACAAAGTCCAGCATGAGGGAGACTTTTTCAAAAGTCCCAATAATTGATGCATTGGCCCCAGAGACAAAGATATTTACATGGTTGAGTTACAATTTTAGAACCACATTCTATATTTGACGTTGGCAGCGCGTAGCCCATGAAGTACGTCACGTGTCTGAGCTGGATTGGTGGGTATATAAAGTGTGCTATAGGCCATCTGCACATATATCATTGCTGTCATTGGGAAAATGGGAGATTTATCCGAGTTGCAAAAAGGGGTGATTAACGGCTTTCGGGCCAAGGGTGGCAGTATTTCTGAAACAGTGCAGTTTGTGAACTGTTCGCGTGCTGCTGTGGTGAAGGTGTATCGTGACTGGACAAATGGCACTATTGTAAATAACCAACGTGGAAACTGTGGAGCACCATGTACCACTGATATAAGAGGTTAACGTCAGCTATGAAGGTGGGTGCGGGCTGACCAACATACTACAGTGGAGCAGCTCACCATCTAAAATGACAGATCAGCCCGTCTAGATACTGTCCGTGCTGCACACTGTGGTTAAGTTGGCTATTAGCTGGTGATCATATTAATGTGACTTGACCGTGTGTATGGATAGATAGATAGATAGATAGATAGATAGATAGATAGATAGATAGATAGATAGATAGATAGATAGATAGATAGATAGATAGATAGATTGATTCCAGGGGTCCAGCACTCTTATCCAACCTTATTCCTACTGGGGTGTATCACAAAATTTGTCCACACAGCGTGGTTAACCCAGTATACAAAAAAGGTATATTATCCCTTGTGTCAAGGGACTGGAGGGCACTCACCAGATTTATAGTCCACAGCAATACATATTTTGTGTGTCCGTCTCATGTTGTTTGGACTCTAGTTGCCCTATTATCTGCATTGCGGATCCTTGACAAAGTCCTACAATGGGACAGAAATTTTGGAATAAAACACTTAATTTACTCATTGGCTGATGCTGTGGACTATAAATCTAACAAGTGCCCTCCGGTCTCTTGACACAGGGTATTATATATATATATTTGCAAGCACTCCACCACAACTAGCAGATGTAATACATGCTCTACTGCCCTCCTAGGTCATCACAGGCCAATTATACATTATCAGCGGTGGCACATACTGGTCTTCCCACAAGCTGTGTTAGCAGTTCAAAGTTTCACTGTTGCAACTTTTATCAGGAGCATACATATAATATAACAAACTATATATATATATATATATATATATTTTTTTTTTATATATATATATATATATATTTAAATGTAGATAGATAGATAGATAGATAGATAGATAGATAGATAGATAGATAGATTATTATTTATTATTTATTACCAGTTATTTATATAGCGCACACATATTCCGCAGCGCTTTACAGAGAATATTTGGCCATTCACATCAGTCCCTGCTCCAGTGGAGCTTACAATCTATATTCCCTATCACATGTACACACAGACACATTCACACTAGGGTTAATTTTGTTGAGATCCAATTAACCTACCAGTATATTTTTGGATTGTGGGAGGAAACCGGAGTACCCGGAGGAAACCCACGCAAGTACGGGGAGAATATACAAACTCCACACAGTTAGGGCCATGGTGGGAATATAGATATGTATATAAATAGAGAGAGAGAGAGAGAGAGAGAGAGAGAGAGAGAGAGAGAGAGAGAGAGAGAGTTTATATAACAGCTTCTTTGTGTAAGTCAGGTTGTGTTGTTTGGTTATTTTAGTCATTGATATGCCTATGGCATTGGGATGTGTACAGGACATTTGCATGGTTTATTTAAGAAAACTGCCTAGAAAACATTACAGTTTTTACCTGAAAGAAGTGATTGATGATGGTTAGTAAATGTCAAAGATTACAAGAAAATTGTGGGTTCCTTTAAGAGTAGGTTTGCCTAGTGTGAAATGTGATGCTGAGAGAGGCAGACCCTTCTCTCTTCAGCAAAAGCAACTGAGTGCAAGTAGGATCACTACAGACACAGGCTTTACATACTGTAGCTGGCTCAGCTGTGGACTTCACAGCACAAGGTGGGTGCTTCTCTCCTTCAGTACAGTGTTTGCAGATAATGCATGTGATAATGTTAGATAATATAATCAAAGCTCTATTTTATTTAGATTGTAAATATACGCATATGTATTTAATGCAAATAATAGAACCTTGGATTCAGGACTCAGGAGATGTATTTCTTTTCTGGAATTAATGTAATTTACTATGTATTATACAAGTCTGGATAGATACCAGTGATCATATACTGTATATGTCAAAGGAAAATAAAATTATAACTTCGGTATAATTATCTTTGGATTATAACATGTTTCATTAAAACTCATTAGTAAACTGTGTAGCACTAGGCAGACTGCTTGAGAATTATTATTATTATTATTATTATTTTTAGTATTATTATAATTATTATTATTATTATTATTATTATTGTTATTGCTGTTGTTGTTATTATTACTATTATTATTATTATTATTATTATTATTATTATTATTATTATTATTATCTTGCTGTAAATGTTGTGATTGCTGTTATCTAACCCTCTGAAACTTTTCCTGGTCTTCTCATGTACACTATTATGAAGAGTATGTGATGAACTTAGATCTGTAAGCACTGCTACAGCATGAGTGATGGCATTACAGCATAGGGGGGGAGGGGGGGGGGGGGGTGGCATTGGAGTTACACACACTGTAATAATTCATGTTTCAGTGGCATATTTATGGATAGCCATGTGTCACATAATTATAGATGGGACCAAGATTGCATGTCCTGGACATACCTCCCTGAGGAAGAGCATTGGCCATTCACAATGCCTGACAATTTTTAGTCCTGGGCTCTCTCTTCTTTCTTCTTTAGAGATTGATTATTAAACCACCAACATGAAAAACTCTAAGCATTAATCGAGAGTGAATTGTAACAAAATGAATGCCCACTTACGTGAATATGTGAAATAATATCTTCCGCGTTCAAAAAGTCTCTCATGGGTGGCTCTGTATATAGCCATGGAGCATTGACCGAGAAAGTGCCCCTTGTCTTCTAGACACTCTCTTTACTGCCATGGACTTGCTCATGCAGTAGCAGTGCTAGAAAATGGGCAATGTTACTAAAACTCCAGAATGAATTTTAGGCTTTGTGACTAAAGGTGAGATGTATCACACCTTGTAGAGAGATAAAGTGGAGTACTTGCCTAAAGCAACAAATCAGCCTGTAGCCATCATTACAGACTGTGCTAGGTAAATAACAAAAGTTGATTGGTTAGTTTGTGCAACTTTTCCACTTTATTTCTCCAAGGCTTGATACATTTCCCCCTATCGGCATAATTAAATTAGCTGCGAAATTGCGTAATTTACAGTGATTCCGTTTTCGCCATTTTCACAATAAAAATTGACTTTTTGCAGGAATGCGTGCTACCGTTATTCACCCTATTCCATCGCAAATTCGCAAAAGGGGGATTACCGCAAATATTGGTAAAAAAATGTTACCCATGCTACCCCTAAATGGGTTCACTGCGGCTGGCCGGCGGTCGGGCTCCCGGCGACCAGCATACCGGCGCCGGGAGCCCGACCGCCGGCTTACCGACAGTGTGGCGAGCGCAAATGAGCCCTTTGTGGGCTCGCTGCGCTCGCCACGCTACGGGCATGGTGGCGCGCTATGCGCGCCACACTATTTTATTCTCCCTCTATGGGGGTCGTGGACCCCCACGAGGGAAAATAAGTGTCGGTATGCCGGCTGTCGGGCTCCCAGCGCCGGTATACTGAGCGCCGGGAGCACGACCGCCGGCATACAGAAGACCACCCCCCTAAATAAAGCTAAACTAACATAGGATAAATGTATAAAAGTTTATTATTGGTTAAAACAAACATATTTCTGGTACTTAAATAGGGTCAAGTGTCTGTTATATGAATTTTTTTTAAAATGGCAAAAAATTATAGAAAGTTATTTTTAACAGCAAAATAAGTGTTAAAATTAAAATCCGGGTACATAAAAATGGGTATAAGTTTATATTTGGGTAATTTTAGGGGATTTTTAAAAAAAAGTGGAAACAGACTGATTCTCCCAACTGCAAGTCTAAAAACACTTGTCCCACTCACAAAGCACCCCAATATAATTGTCCCATACCTTGTACCCCAATTTCCAAGTAATTCCAAGTTGATCGCAGCAGGAATTCTGTTAGCAGTTGGGCAAAACCATGTGCACTGCAGGGGAGGCAGATATAACATGTGCAGAGAAAGTTAGATTTGGGTGGGTTATTTTATTTCTGTGCAGGGTAAATACTGGCTGCTTTATTTTTACACTGCAAATTAGATTGCAGATTGAACACACCCCACCCAAATCTATCTCTCTCTGCACATGTTATATCTGCCTCCCCTGCAGTGCACATGGTTTTGCCCAATTGCTAACAGAATTCCTGCTGTGATCAACTTGGAATTATGACAGACACAAATAAAAGTAATACTATTTTTAATCTGTTTGGATCCACATTAAAAACATTAAAAACATAAAAAAGCATGTGGGTAAGTGCAGTATCCTACCATATTCATACGAAATGCACACAACCTCAGTCAGATCTAAACAAAAAGGTGGATCCATGCTACATCACATACAGATCCAGATATTTGCAGCTACACAATACATTGACTAAATACCTTCAGGATCAAAAATATGGTGTTTGTGGGAATTTAGTTTAGATCTGGCCAAATCATTGTGTGTTTATATACTGTATTTGGTATTGATTGGCTTTAGTGCATCCTTGGGAGTATAATTACTGTACTTACAGTAAGTGCTGGTTTTTAGAAGTGAAGATGTTGTCCATAGCAACCAGTTTCTGCTTATCATTTATCTAGCACCTTCTGGAAGATAATAGCTAGAATTTGATTGGTTGCTATGGACAACATCTCCACATCCATAAACCCGCACTTTGGTAAAATATACTCCTTAGTTTGGTTCAGCTTTTACCCATGGCTCATATATAATAGATATGCTTATCAAATAAAATAGACGGGATGCAGTTACTATACAGGCTGTCTGGATCCCTGCGTTCAGGAGACTGATGTCGGAATCCCGACAGCCGATGAAATGCCACTGGACGAAATCCCGACAAACGCGGGTTATTCCCTCTCAGTTGGTGGGTTCATGCCACCAACCGAGTGGGAATATAAACCTGTGGTGAGAGAAGCAAGCCACCAGGCCCAATGTGCGGCAAGCACAGCGAGCCTGCTAGGGGACTCACTGCCTCGCTGCTGGAATTCCGACAGATGGGATGCCACTGTCGGTATAGTGACAGATGGCATCCTGTCTGCCGGGTATCATATGTATTCCAAATAGACAATTAACAAGTATAAAATGTGTACAGACCATTCATAATAATAAAGGGGGTAATTCCAAGTTGATCGCAGCAGGAATTCTGTTAGCAATTGGGCAAAACCATGTGCACTGCAGGGGAGGCAGATATAACATGTGCAGAGAGAGTTAGATTTGGGTGTGGTGTGTTCAATCTGCAATCTAATTTGCAGTGTAAAAATAAAGCAGCCAGTATTTACCCTGCAGAGAAACAAAATAACCCACCCAAATCTAACTCTCTCTGCACATGTTGTATCTGCCCCCCCTGCAGTGCACATGGTATTGCCCAAATGCTAAAAAATTTCCTGCTGCGATCAACTTGGAATTACCCCCAAAATGCAGTCAGCTTAAATAAACTTTTGTAAATTCCCACCTCCAACATCATGTCTGTGTACAGTACTTATCAATATGCTTTGTCATACAACATGTGATTTTATCTCAACACAGATAAGTCTTTCCCTACTCCTATATGTCTATACACATTTACCTGTGTACACCTAGAATAATAAACTGCTTGAAATAGACACTTGGGAAGCACATGATTACCTGTTTGTCCATCCCATGCACTGAGCTTCAGGCGCGCAGGGCGTTGTGTCACCTGTGCACCGGGCTGCCCTCCCGCTCTGCTCCCA